>NC_081567.1:2502299-2541552 GCF_022355385.1 Mustela nigripes
GATTCACAGACCTGTACCCCTGGGGATAAAAATATATGTTTATAAAAAATTAAAAATTAAAAAAAAAAAAAAGAAACCAGACTATCAGTTGCATCAAAAAATATGTATGCTTCCATCTCTATGCTCAAGGGGATTTGAAATAGAACCTTAATAGAACCAATGCTCCACATAAGGATGAAAGAATGTGAAAATTCTTACACAGAGGAAGTGGCATTGTGAAGACCTTCCGGATGCGTTCGGAGAGTGCTCTCGGCAGTGCTGTACATAGTCTTGGTTTGTTCTACTTAGGAAAATTAATCATAGTAACAAGTACGTGCACCACTTTGGGACAGCTGACTGTTTTAAGCACTTGATGTATGCTAACTCATTTCCTCCTCACAACAAATCCTGTGAGAAAGCTGTCCTTGTTGGTTTTTTTTTTTTTTTTAACTGATTGGGAAACTGAAGCCCAGAGGACTTAAGTAACTTACCCAGGGTGGCAGACTTGGCATTCATGTACAGGTGTTCTGGCTTCAGGATCCACATTTTTACCTACTGTAATGTGCCACACCCACATGGGAACTTGATTATCAA
This sequence comes from Mustela nigripes, assembly GCF_022355385.1. NCBI lineage: Eukaryota > Metazoa > Chordata > Mammalia > Carnivora > Mustelidae > Mustela > Mustela nigripes. Next base: position 2,502,873 of record NC_081567.1, read on the forward strand.
GTCAGTACTTGGGATTGGCTACCATTCTCTCTTCTGCCTATGTTCTCACCCCAGAAGCTTGAGCACCTATTCCCTTTTCACCTCCAGTGTGACTTTCTAGAGAAACACCCAGGAGAGGCTTCTACTCTCTCCTGCCAGGGCAGCCTGCAAGGGAGTTGCTGTATTGGAACGGACGAGGATTTCCAGGACACCACCCTCAGCTCTGTAGCGTTCTTTTGTGATAGGGGCTTCATTGTGGATTCGGTTGGTTTTTGAAAGCTGGTTAAGAATCCTCATCATCCTTCAATGTTAATCACATGGGAAAATATGTTCCTAGTTCCAACAACTGATTTACACGTACACTTTTGGGACATAATCTGTCTTTAGGTTGATAACTATCTGTGTATGAATTAAGTACTGAAATTCCCAGTGTTGAAGAAATATGCTACACTATTAAAAGGGAATTAACAGCTTTCTGTAAAGAACAAAACTAAGCTCAGTTTGGCCTGGTATTAATCCCTGCCTAGAAGTTCTACAATCAAAAGGGGGAAATGTGGAAAAGCAAAGATAAATAAGTAAAACTGGAAAATATGCAAAGCCGTTTGAGATGTACCAATGACTCAGAAGTAGATAATAATGAGAAATGCATCCAGCCTCTGTGGTTGTGAACGTGCCACCAAAGCATTGGGTTTTTGAAGTATATCTTTGGCACTCAACCCTCTTTGTCAGTGGCACTCTGGAGCGCCTTCCATAGTTATTGCAAAGAAAAGAACACCCTAGAGTGAAAACAAAATACTACTTAATATTCAATTTGATGTCCTTTAGATTTAAAAGTGTTAGAAATAATATTATAGTAGGACTAAGAGTATTGTCATATTAGCGTTAAAATTTTCCTGTTAATTTTTTGGGTTGGTGAATTTCAAAGTATTGTTTAACCTAAAAGATTTTAAAAGGTTAAGGTGAAATAGCCTTTATTTTGCACAGTTTGTTGGATTGGCAGCAGCAGGGAAGACTTTACAGCTCAGATGGTTTCAACACACTCCTGATCTTCTTTCTGCATTTTCCCTTTCTCATTAATTTTTCTTTCAGAGTGGTAGTCAAATCATTTTACTGTATGTAGAAGAGATGCTCAAGTAGTTAGGTGTTAATGAATGACTCCTGTGCATTTTGTATGTCTGTGCTTCTTCTTGATCATAGATCTTAATAGCCTTAACAGCCTACTGGGGAGAGGTAAGGGGAGGTTTTGCTTAATTTGGGGGCATACATTGTCTTTTATAGAGCTTGGTATGTGGCTCAGCAGCAAGTAGGATTATAATAAGTTGTTGTTTAAAAGAAACTGAATGTTTTCTCATTGTATTTGTTTTAACATGAGAATTTTTCTGGAAGAATTTATCACATCTCAGAACAACTGTTTTTAAAGCGTAAGACTGGGATTGTTTTATGTCATTAAGTGGTTGTAGAAACGAGAAAGGGTATATTAAAGCCTTTTATCAGTGATTTTTTTTTTTAACAAAAGTTTTCTTGTCAATACACCCACCTCTAATTATTTCAATGTTAAATTTAGTTTGTTACTAAATAATCATCATGTTCACAATTACTCAGTCTTCTAAACTGCATTTCAAATTTTTTGTTACTTTCTGATAGAAAATCTTTTGACTTAAATATTTTATGAATATGTTAAAAATTTCATGTTTTTGATATTTAGATATGTAAAGTTTAATTTTCAGCACTTACTACCGTACGTAAACTGATTGTATGGTGAAATGAAATCAAGAGAGAATGGACATTTTCTACATTGTTTAAGTATTTGAAATTAAAGAACACCACTAGGCGGTGAGGTGCCTTTTTGTTCTTGGTTGGGTTGGTACCCTTGTGGACTTGGCAATGGTTGTTACACTACAAGACTTACCTTTCCTCTCTAATTTAGAGATGACATTTAGAGTACTGCGGGTTTATGAGAATCTGCTCTTAACCTCAAATAGTAGAGCTGCTCCTTCTTGATTTCTGAGTACTTGAGATTCTTCTGGAAAGTGGGCAAAGTTCTTAAGGTGAGCTATCAATTCCGTCAACTTAAGATCCCTAGAGTGGCTGAGCCTCTCCTGTGGAACCTAAGTGCTACTTCCTTACTTCCACAGAGCTGACCTAGTTTTTTATGACTAGCCCGAAAAAAGGCCAGATAGCCTAGGTTCTGGCTTGCATCCACATTGGATAGTACACAAATGGCGTTTAAATTGAAACCTAGTAAGTTTTTAATGAAATTTGTATTGTGCTGAATCTATAAAATAAGAGACTGATGTGAAAAAGAAAAAACCTGATTTTGGGAAAGAATTCTTGAAAATGGGAAGCACTGTTGCTCAATGGGGGAATTAAATAGACTGGATGGTGCCTGAAATCAAAGAATAAATCAGAAAGCATGAAGCCTGATTAATAACAGCAGTAACAATAGGCATATAATGAAATAATTATTGATATACTTATAATGAGATTTCTGAATTTTAAAATAAAGAAAACTCGACAAGTATCTGATCACAAAAGAACATGTTCCCTTCAGGTGGAAGAAGCTCAGACTCTAGAATTCTATACCTAGCTAAACTATTGTTAGGTGGTTAAAGGATCAGTATTTTCACACATGCTATTGTTCTAACTATGAATCCTTTCAGAAAAAAATTAAAATATTGCAGGCAGTGACAAAATCAAAGGTGAAATCCCCACAACACTATAATAGAAAAGAACTCAAATCTTATATGCAACCAGTGGAACTTGAATTGGATCTAAATAATTATTACTATATTGTGAAGCTAAGTCAATTCCTTGAACGAAGAATACTGTAGAACGTAAACAGTTTTCTTTCCTTACTAACACCTTTACAAAAGTTTAAAAATATGTATATATGTTAATTTTTTACTATATATAATATCTGTCTATCTATCTATGAATTTTCTGTTTCTTTCTGTAGCTCTGAGTTAACATGCATATCTAATTAATTGAGAGCTCTACTCTGGCAAAACCTGGGGCCTGAGGGTTAAAGGTGGGATTAAAGTGGGCATATTTAAGGTGTGGGAAATGGTGCAAATATGATAGACCAGTCATTTAGGGAAACATACCAGAAACAATTGATCTGATTTTCAAAAGTAATCATCAAAATAGGTAGCATTTATTAAGTATTCTAGGGTTCTGTGCTAAGTATTTTATTTTTATCTCATTTTATCCTGCATATTATCAGAGATATTAATGGACAGGCCAATTTTATATACCTGCAAAAGTCTAATAAGCATTCATTAATATCATAGATTAATTTCAAAGTATTATTATTATTATTTTTGCTGCTTCCTTTTTCTCTTAAATTGAAATGTCTAAGGAGTAATCATAATAAAGAGTAAAAGGAAACTGTTATAGATCCAACATATAAAGAGAAAAGAATAATTTGGTTGCTGAAAGCTGTCATCCTTTTCCCAAGAAAATTTAAGCACAAATGATTCCAATAATTTACATTTTTTATGGCCAATATAGTTGGCTTGGTTTCTGTCAGATGCTAGAGAAGAATAAAATTTTTATTGAGGAACCAGGACCTGAGCTTTCTGTCTTTGAAAGAGGAGAATATGCAGTTAATTTTCATGATTCCTATCAAAAGAACAATGAACTTTTGAGCAGATTGGCTGCTGAGCAAAAGGAGTGCAGAGCAGAGCTAATTGAATCTTCAACAGGGAGAATTTCTTGAGATAAGCTGGTTTCTATGATTCCATAAGATGGATTTTTTTTTTTTTTGGGCAGTGAGAACATAAAAATAATAAATTCAGGAATGAAGAGTCAATCAATAAAGACCCTGAATTGTGTTTTAATGATGGAGTCAATTGCTTTTTATTTTGCGTTTTTATTTCCCGTACAGAGAATTCTAAATGCAAAAGAAGTATATTTCTAGGTAGTAATGTATTATAGGACCCAGTAAATTAAACTGGGTTTAGTTTTGCTTTTGATATCTGAATGGATTAGGAAAATTCTTTTTGGGCAACCAGGGACCAGGAAATCAGATAGATACTGTATCAATTTATTTGTTATGAAAATTATAACTCAATCTTGTAAAAGTGTTCTAGTGTTAGGTTCTTGGTAAATAGTAAAGTAAAAGTAGGTAAAACCATTATACATTCTGAACAATATATGTTTTTTTGGCAAATATGTATTAATTTTAGGGATGTTATAATTCATTTTGAAAAAAATTGTAAAAAGATGAAATATTTTATGTTAACATTTCAACCTAGCTATGTCACCCTCAAGTGTAAGGGATTTATGAGCTTAGACTTGTGTAGGATACTTAGGAAATCTCTTCATGCTCATGAAACAGGAGACTTCAGTATTATTGAGGAAAGAAAAAAAAGATTTGTGAGGATACGTCTCAATAATATTGCATCAAAACTTAATCATTTTTTCTGCCAATAATCTGGCTGATGTGCAGTTGAGTTTACTTTTCTAAGAATTCCCCTTCCAAAAAAAATTCATTTGTCTATAACATATTTTATTCTCAGAAAAATAAAACCTGAAATATTTAAGATGGTCAGTAAAATGTTTTTAATTTTTTAAAAGTAGCCACATCTGATTAAAGCCATTTCTGACTAAATCAAGTTTTTACTTATTAATGTGTTTATTACAGCAAATGTATGGTAAAAGTATTCAAACCTTGAGGTCTTTGTTTTTCCATTCTTGACGGTCATAAAATTGTCAGCTCTTTTGCAAGTGATAGAAAAGTTGTAGGAACTACTGAACTAAAAATTATCTTCTCTTTTTTTGCCATAAGCTGCTGCTCAGCAGCTGAGTAATCTCAAGGAGGCAGGCCTGTGTTACCCTCCTGTGGCAATGATTTACACTTTACTGAGAACAGATTTATGGCCCTTATCTGTTGAAGACTTTTATGAATGACTGGCATAAATCACGAACTGAATGACTGTTTTTCCCTTTGAGCATAAATCTATGATTGGGAGATTGATTTCTGAGAAACTCTTTGGTAACCCATTTAAATTATCATCTTCTACCAATTTTCTGTATTTTGGCATAAACTGAATAAGTAAAATATGGCTAAATACTAGTGTGATAGATTTGTTTTTCTTCTGTTAGGTAGTTCTGGAATTCACCTGGACCCCTTCTGTAACTCAATAAATAACTCAGTTAATAGAGTAGAAAACAAATTTATACAGTGGGAATCCCATTGATGGAAATAACTGAAGCAACTGTATCTACCTTTTAGGCAGGAAAGGAAAAATGAAATATGTGTTTACTTTTAAAGGGACTTAATGATAAAATGTGTCATTAATTGGGGAAAATAAGAAGATGGAAAAGCCAGTACTGTGTCTAGGACATTAGCAGACTGCTTTGGAAATCCTAGAAGTGTTAGTCCATGATCTTTTGCACACTGTTCCTTAAGAGGCTTTCTTTCAAGAAGACCTGTCTTTCTAAAAACAGCATGGAAGAGGTAGGAGCCCACCTAGAATGGAAAGCTAGATTCAAGTGGTTTAAAAAATAATCTCATGGACAGTGCTGTTCTTCCTCTCACAAAAAATTTTGATCTATAAATGACAGCTTTTAGGTAGAGTTACAAAATTCATGAAATTATGTTATTTTCTTCTCAGATAAATGGTCCTTTCCTTCTTTTCTTCTTGTTCTGTGCAATTGCTCAACTTACAGTGTGGAAGAAAAGATTTGCCAGGAAATAAGCAGTTGATCTGGGCTAGATTTAAATGGAACTTTAAAAAAGGACAGTGTTAGTCTATCCTGGTTGCTTAATAAGTATTTGCTCAAGGTCAGAAGTAAGGAAAGCAGCCTACTGGGGAGGGATGACAGATAGCACAAGAGGGCTCTACATGCAGTGATAGGGTGAAAAGATGAAGGTGGTCCCCTGGGTTAGTGGGATAAGGGTCAGGTTCAGACTATGGCTCTGGACCTGGGCACTGTGGTCCCAATCCCAGCAGCATCACTTATTACCTGTATGCCCCAGGCAAGTTATCTTCTCTGTGTCTCATTTTCCTAATCTCTCAATGATAATCGTAAGAGAATGTACCTCCTAAATTTGTTAGGAGCATTAGCTGAGTTTACTATGAAGATGGATTAAAGTCCTTAAGACAGTAACTGGCACATGACTTTCAGCAAATGTTAGCAAGCATGACACTGACTAGAAGGCCACAGCCATTCTCAGTACCTGTCTCTGGTTAGTCACTGCCTTTGGTCAGCTCTACATTTAAATATTTCTTAAAGATGGTTCCTCCATGCTGAAGGCCCTGGCTTTAGTTTAGAGATTCCTAACTTGAATACAGTTGCTTCTTTTAGTAAAATTTTCCTTAAGTCTACTCTCCCCACTACAACTAGGTATTTTTCTAATGTGCACATCTTGTCCTACCACTCTCTTTAAATCAAACTTTCCATGGTTCCCTGTCATCCTTAAGGAATTTGTAATTAATCTTCAGCATAAAGGGCATTTAGCCTTCTTCAGAATTTAGCCCATGCTTGCCTTCCCAGCCTCACCTCCTGACAGATATCTTGTGAACATCATGTCATTTAATTCTTACTACAGCCTTCCAGAGGATGTGCAGCAGTCCTTGCTTTGCAGGGCAAAGCAAAACCATGACAATGATGGTTCAGGCTAGACTATTCAAAGTGATCTTAATAACCAATGGGAAAGATTGTAGTAGTTCCAGACCTTTAAAAATTTTTGTTAAAATGTTAAAAACTCCCTTGCTGTTGTTATAAATGTGTAGGTAAATGAACTAATACTGATTTAGTACACTGTAGTGTAAAATATTAGAAACGTTGGCAGGAAACTAAAAATTTGTCAGGAACAGTGTGAGCATTTTTTCTCTTCTTCATCTTGTCATGTAACATATAATATAGAGCACCTTTGCTATGCCTTAGTGAATTTTCATACACCTTTCTAGGTTTGGTTCTGCTTTCAGGATCTTAATCCTTTTTGCACTCGGTGTTATGAAATACCTCCTAGAGTTCCTTTAATGTGAAGGGTTTTTTTTTTTTTGCTGGCATCACTTCCTCTAGATATCTTCCACCCATCCTTTTGCTCATTTATGCTGATAAATGAGTTGACTACACTATGTACCTATGGCTGCACATCCAGTGTTTCAAACGGTGATGGTGTTAACAGTCCCATGGTCATCTGTTGCTTCGGTAAATCCCATTTTGGTTTGATTCAAAATTCACCTCCTGTTTTACCACTGTTTGTTCTTTAATTTTTGTTTGGATGAGTATTCTCTTTGGATTACCCATTTTTGAAAGATGTTGAGTGGATTTATCACTGGGAGAGACAGGCAACACCGGCTGCATGCTTTGCTGTCTGTGCATGAACTAACAGAGGCACAAGGACCAGTCGCCCACAGGCTTTGAAAGAAGGGATGCGATTGGTCCTGGATCACAAAACACATCTGTTACTTAGGTAGTGATTTATGGACTGAAGAGCTAGTGGTGAAGTTTGTCTCTTCATATAATCATTCATGGTTATATGCCATAGTAAGTGACAGTTGAACCTTGTTGGGGGGTGCACTGTTATTTACCTAAACTGTGGTAACTGACATGCAGATATCTCAGAACTATGGAAATCAAGGACAACCTGAATATTATAATCATTTTACAAAGAAACTGAGTCTCAGGAGCTTAACAGCATCACATAGCTAAAAAGTGTTAGAGACCCATTAACTTTTTGACTCTCTGGCCTCTAATGTTGTAGGAAGACACAACCTCTCTCTTGATGTTTTTGTTCAAATATGATGGGATCTGAATTACTAGTGAATTGTTAAAAAAAAAAATCATCAGCATGTCTGATCTGGTCTGTAGTCCTATAAGATCTTTCTCTTTGTAACTGGGTTGACTGTGTAATATTGCCAGGGCTTGCATGAAAAATGGATTATTGCAAAAATCTTCTGGAATCTCAGGACACACCTGACTTTATAAGAGTTTCTTAGAATGAATCAAGACTCTTCAGTCTTAGAATGAAGGAGGGACTGACCCAGAACAAAACAAGAATTCCTGAGAAGGAAAGGAACGTCCCAGCAGCCAAATGGACAAAAGTGGCTAAAAAGTTAGTGGTGGAGATACTGGTTAGGATTGGAGATAAGCAGAGTGGGTAGGGATATTAACTGATCTAACCTTCAGCTTCTGGGATTCAAGGATGGCTTCCAGGGTCTCTGCTCCATTCCCTGGCTGGCAGGTAGTAGGAATCCACGTTAAATAGTTCAATCTGAGTGATTCTGATTCTGAGTTGGCAGTCTAGCTTCTACAACTGAGGAGGCCTGATTTAGAGCCTCTGAAGTTGTTCAGGGTAAAGCGGAGCTATGGTAAGGAGATGGACTGAAAGGGTTATTACTAAGGCTTGGAAAGATGAAGGCTGAGAAAACTATGATTAAAGAAAAAATAAGAGGCATTATTTAGTGTCTCTAATATGCTGGGCCTTGTGCATGGCTTTTATTTATTAATTATGTAATTCTCATTAAAACCTTGTTAGTGGTTGTTAGAGTGAGACCCAGAAAAATTGAGTAACTTTTCTAAGCTCACAGAACTACCAAGTGGTAAGGCTCAGATTTCCTTTTTAAACCCAGACTTCTTTGAAAGATTTTGTTTATTTACTTTAGAGAGAGGAGAGAGGGAGAGAGAGAAAGAGAATGAGTGCAAGTGAGAGTTGAGGAAGGGGCAAAGGGAGAGGGAGAATCCTAGGAAGACTCTGAGCTGAGTGAGGATCCCAGTGTAGGGCTTCATCTCACGACCCTAAGGTCATGACCTGAGCCGAAATCAAGAGTTGGATGCTGAGCCACCTGAGCCATCCAAGTGCCCCCAGACTCCTTTAATATATCACATAGCTCTTAAGTAAGTAGTACCAGACTGAAACATTATTAAAAGGAAGTAATGGGGTTGCCTGGGTGGCTCAGTCTGTTAAGCGTCTGCCTTTGGCTCAGGTCATGATCCCAGGGTCTTGGGATTGAGCCCTGCATTGAGCTCTCTGCTCAGTGGGGAGCCTGCTTGTCTCGCTTCCTCTGCCACTCCCCTGCTTGTACTCTTTCTATAGATCAAATAAATAAATAGAATCTTAAAAAAAAAGAGAGATTTACAGAATGTTTTTCTTATCATTGATCTTGAACTAAGCCTCTTGTATGGATCTCAGAATGCACTTTCCTTTAGAAATATATTTGAACATGTGATTTGGTACCTGGATCATACTGCAAAAGCCTATTTCATATGCATATCTATAGGTACCCGTGTCTCTATATCTCCTCATATATATCTTTTTGTACTATTTAAAATGCATATAATTTTTGTATAAAATACTGCATTTTGAGTCCCGACTCAGGAATCCTGGTATCTGCTCCTTACCTTGAGGGCAACCCTTCCTGTCAGCCACACTACACATAAAAAAAAGAGTTCTAGTAAGTAATTAAATGTTTACATATCTGTGCATTAATGGCAGTCTGTCTGTGTTTCTACTTGATACTCTACACTCAATTTCTCTGACTATATACATGTTCTTAGTAAATTATTTTTGTGTATTAGGACTGTGTCTTAATCAGTAATTAAGGTTCTTTTGCTATCAAGTAGCAGAAACAGACTCTACTGAAAGAATCACCAGCTTTAAGATAAGGTGAGGTGTGTCACAGAATCGCCAGGCCCGGAAGGGCTGGGACTGGGGCTCTGTTACATACTCAGATGCTTCTCTGCCTCTTCTCTGTCACTACCTTAGCCTCTCTGGCTTTGACGCCACCTGAAACAAGCTTTTCTTTGTCCTCTTCATTCTTCTCTCTCCATCAACTGGCATGTTCCAGATCTTTGAGCATATAGTCCTGCATGACTGCCTCCTGGCTCATGGCTTTATATCTCTTCAGTTGCAGTGATGAGCACATTCTAACGACAGTCTCTGAGACTTGATTGCAGAATCCAACGACAGAATGACTTCAGTTAGGTGGGCCTCTGTCCTGGTTAGGCCTCTATCCCTCGTTAGGTGTCCATCACTAGTATGGTTTTCTGTGACCTGGGGAGCTGATTCCTGCCCTCCCCTCATGCTGCTGGGGTTCAGTTCTCTATTGGAACCAGAGCAGAGGGTGAATGGGAACTGCCTGCTCATGTCTGTTACCATTAGTTGTATTTGGCTTTTTTGCTTCTGGCTTTCTATGTTTTACCACTTTAAGGAAAAAAATATCGCCACACATTCTGTGTTTTCAATTAAAATTTTACATGTAAAGTATTCCTAATAATCAATAGCTCCCAAAGAACTGTAAATCAAAGGAGGACCAGGAGTAGACTTTGAAAACTCTGAAAAATATTTTCAAACAAATGTATCTGTTTTACTTAACCAGAATCCTAATAGCTGGCTGATTCTTGAGGTGAGTAATCTGAAGACACAAACATTGGTACAGACTCTGAGTGAGACTATGACTTTTAGTCACATTCTTTGCTGCTTCATTGCAGTGAAAAATATCAAAGGTGAATTCCAAATCAATTTTTCAGTATTGTACTTGTAAAGGCAGTTCATGAAGTGGTGAATGGAAGAATCAAACTTTTATGGTAATCTTTTATTATAATCTATTTCCACTTCAGTCTGAGAAGCAGCATGGCCCAGTGGACTAAGAGGAGGATAGGGAATTTGGAGCTCTGAGATATAATCTATTTTGCAACTGACTAGTTTTGTGACCTTGGGAAAGCATATTAACCTCTGTCTACTTCCTCATATGTAGAATGGGATCTACCAGATAGAAATATAGGTACCTTCTGATTTGTACAAACTGAATAATAAGAAAGATTTTATACAAATCAGGAGTGATTTTTTTTTTTAATACCAGAAGCCTGTGGTCTATAAAAAGATTCTCCCTAGCATTTCTTTAACACTCAACCTCTTCTCAATCTTTTAAACTGTGATAGACAAAAATTAAATTTATACATACCAGTTTAAAAAAACACACCCATTGGATAGAATGAGAAAAAAAAATAGTCTCATGGAATTATGACAAGAGCTCAGCAAATTTATGTGAAATACTCCAAGAATAGTGTTTTTGCAGATTACAGCAAACAAAGACTGTGTCCATACCTTAGATTTCAGAGTTAATTTTTTCTAGTATGGAATGACATTAGTGCCATTTTTGCCACATATTTGCTATCTTGTTGACATCGGTATCATCTTATTGGTCTTGGCATTTTGATGCTGGTGCTGAGTCGACATTCATGCTGGCACCATGTCATCTTGACCCAGTCAGATATGACTGTAGGCACTTGCAGTTCCTGCTGTTGCTGGAATTTTGATGTAGCAGTGTTGAAGGTTTGATTTGTACTCTGGAAATCTTATGCCTACTTGGGAATTAATTCTCCAGAGGGTGAAATATACCCTAAAAGCTAAAATGTAAACAAGCTCAAAAGATTAAAGTAGTAGGAAGCAATGGTAGTTTTTTGTTATATTTATGTCGAATTTGCATAACAGTCTTAGTTATTTGAAAAGTATATTACTTTAGGAAAGAAATGTGTTCTGCTGGATTTTACACAGAGAAACCCTTGAAGCACAGAGATCAAGTGACTAGAGACACAGACAACTATCTGAATCTGGTAAGGAACCCAGGCCTCATTCATAGTGTGCTATTACTAACTTGCAAATGCTCATTTACAGGAAAGAGTGACTAGAATCTTTGAGTTCTTTTATATTGGTATTTAGATTTCTATTCTGTTCTAGTTTTCCATTTCATTCCAAGATGAAGCTTGGTTGCAAAACATATCCCCAGAGATGCCAGTGAGCATAACTCATGCTGACCAGTTGACTCCAAGTGTGACAGCACTGTATTCAACAAGTCCAAGTGAAACCAGGTGGAGACTAGAGAATATGCGCACTTTTGCCTAAATGATCTGGTTTTGCTGTTCAAGTCCTCAACTTCATTTGGCCTCTAATGAATGTTAAACCAAAGATCAATTTTGTAGAGTTTTGGAGTACAACAAATGTTTTGACATTGCAATTACTGGTTTATAGCCACAATTCAAAAGGTGTATGCAAACTGATGTTTGATTTAGTCATTTCAGTCCTTGGGAGGTCAGGTAGGTTGGATTAGGTTTGTGTTACTACTTGCCTCTGAGAAAGGTGAGCCCAGTTCTCAGATTATTGTATTCAGTAAATAAATTCACTTCTTCCTCTCCTTCTTCCTCTTCTCTTCCCTTCCTCCCTTTCCTCTTCCTCCCCTTCCCCCTCCCCTTCTCTTTCCCTTCTCCCCTTCCTCCTTACCCCTCTGGGCTTTTACCTCCTCCCTCCCTCCCTCCCCCTTCTCCCCAGTTTCTTCATTCCTCCTCCTCTTCCACCCCTCCCCCTCCCTTCCCCTTCTCCTCTCTCTGTATCTCCAATCTCTCTTTCTCTCTCCCTTCCTTATTTACTTTCCTTCTTCTTTGCATTTATATTATATAGAAAAAAAAATTCCAGCACAATGACTGAGTGAATTGCAACATTAAAGACTGCTTGGCTAAGAAACTATTAATCTTTGTATGTCAGCCTTTAGGGACTAGTAATAAATACAAACATGTTAGAAATCTTTTGGCCATTCCAGCTGAATTGACTCAGAAAATTTTTCAGAGCAATAGTCAGTGCTTAGCAGAAAAGAACCAAACTATTGTAAATTTGAGAAACTCTCATTTTTAACATGACTCTTATACATCACGAGCTTGACAACCTTACAGATTACATGCCTCCTGCAGCTGACTTCAAAAATTTGTGTTTTAAACACAATTTTACATTAAAAGTTTTCTGTGAACTTAATGATTTATTAGTAAGTTTATCTTTTGTTGAAAAGTCAGGTTATTTTGCATATAAATACTACAGTGCTTTATTGAAATGTTAAGAAGAATCGTTATCCCACATATTGGACTACTTAAAGCAGTGTTCCTTTTAAGCAGTCAATTGAAGGAAGTTCAGTGAAGAATTAATAACAGAAAGGAGGCAGAAACCTTAGCACGGATCCATCCAACCTGTTTTTTCTTTCTCTTTGAAAATCCAGATTTAGAAAGTGTGCTTACTGTGCTACTCACTTCACCAGGTCAGAGAATCAATGTGATGAGAGATTAGGAAACCATGTTTTCAAAGACACACTTAATGCAGATGAATATGTTAATTTGACTTTTCTTTAATTAGGGACCTGTGAGAGAATTTCTATTTTGTTCCCCTTGTTTTTTGTGTATGAGGTAGAATTTTTTTTCAAGTCCTCTCTTGGTTATTGTTGTTGAGGATGATTATCCTAAATATTCTACCTTGCACTTACCCTGAAGAAGTATGCTGAACCACAAGTGCTACCCGCTTCTCTCCAATACGATGGGGTGCCATGACTATAGCTACCATTTGTTGAAGACAGAATATGTTTCTTCCTTTTAATCCTCACAACTCTGTAAATATCATCCCCATTTCATGTATGAGGTCAACTCTGGCTCAAAGCTGCCAAGGGCTCATCTAAGGTCATTTTTCCAGTTAAGTGACCAAGCTGGGATTCCAGCCCAAGTCAGCTGGACCAAACACAGATGGTCCTAACTCTGCTTCTTTAGATCCTTCCCCATGTTGTGTTGAGTTCCTGCCATCAGCAACTCAGCCCATTTTGCTTTCAGAGTTGTGAATTGCATAAGCAGTGCACATCCTGGTGGAGCCTTCATTTGCTTCCCTGTTGATCCCCAGCAAACTTAGACATGGATTACAAGAGACCCATTTCATAGCAATGTTTATCTTTTTTTCTTTTTTCCTTTTCTTTCCCTCTTTGTCTCTTTTCTTTTCCTTTCCTTTCTTTTCTTCTTTCTTTCTTTCTTCCTTTTTTCAGAGTGGTAGGGATTGGGGGGGGGGGGAGAATCCTAAGTACACTCTAGGCCCAGGGCAGACCCTGCCTTGGAGCTAAATCTCACAACCTTGAGATCGTGACCTGAGCCAAAATCAAGAGTATATGCTTAACGGAGCCACCCAGACACCCCAGCAATGCTTATTTTAAGTCTTCCTGTTTCACAAGTGATTTTTCTGGAGGAAAGATGATGAGCTAAAATTCTAGATCAGTTTTTGAGGGACTTTTCCTAATTGTCCAGTCCCCATCTGGATCTCACTAATAAGACATCAAGTTATATCCCAGAGAGTAAAGTACCAAATTATATAATTCTTATTCTGATCAGTTTATTGCAATATATTCAGCTTCAAATCAATTAAAGATTTCTAACTTAAAGTCAGTTTATTTTTGTGATCCTTAATACTTTTACAAAGGCCTCTTTGCATGATTATCAATGTAAATCCTTTCTTTTTCTCACTGTTTATGTTATGGAAGGTAACGACTGGGAGAAAAGCAAACTATTTCTAAGCATTAAAACAGATTACATTAGAAATCCTCTTCAATGTTATTTCCAAATCCACGTATTTTGATATGTGACTTTAGTAAGGGGGCTACTGTTTAAAGAAGGGCTAAGGGGTGATTAATCTGTGTGCTGTTTTACATGTCCTAGCCCCATGTTAGTTCACTGTCTGACTTGTCCCACCCCCTTTGTCTGTGTCTGCTTCCTGGGGATCCTCTCTGGGGACCTCATCCTTTCTCATGGATTTATGGTGACTACTCCCAGACTTCACTTTCTGGCCCTGGCTCTACCCTCTGCCCTATGATCACTTGTTAGCCACAAGATTATATAAAGGAACCAACAAAGATTTTTCTCTTCCCTAAAAATATTTAAAAAGGCAAGACTATTGCTCTCAACTAAATGGTAGCTTTGGAAATTAGGTGTAAAATTATGTTTAAGGTTGTAAATGAGCTTAGCATCATGCGGCTTATGTGATAAGTTATTCTAAAGAGTTAAGTTCCATAATGGTTTCAAATAATTATATCATTTTGTTTTCCATATAATATGGATTTTAATTATAACACTAATGAGCACTGAGGACACATTTTACATTCAGTCATATAAAGTTATTTGATGAATTGAAGTAAGGTGACATTTGATGGATTTAGTGGAAGTTTAGATCCAATTTGCATTTCAGTGGTATTTTATGGCTGACTTTAGAAAACTTTTTAGATAGGATTTCTTGGTAAATTAAAGGATTTAGGGAGATGATTATGAAATAATTGATTAAAAAGTGTGCAATATCAGTTTTCATTGAATTTAAGCTTGTATGGGTTCAATTTAAAACCTAATTCAATACATTTTAGATTTTATATTTCTCTGAACCTCTTTTGGAGTATTAATTTTGTCATGCTTGTCATTCTAATCTAATGATGATTTAATGTTTGCAAACCTGAATAAATTTGTATGCAAGGAGTTTTGTGTTTTTGATCAATGAAGATTAAAATTTGGTAACTGAGATGATAAAAAAAGAAAATTTTTAAATAGAAAATGAAAATAATGATTAAACTTTAGAAAGTACTTTTATTGAAGTTCTTGGCTATGAACCATGTAATATTTTTCTCTTCTTTTTATCATGTACTATTTAGAAGGTGATTGAACCTTAAAAGAAGTAATTACTACAAAATTGTGAAGAATATTTAAATTAGAACAGAACCTTTGTGTCACTTTCTCCCCTCTTTCCTTAAAACCTGTGATCTAGAGTTATAAATAAAAGCCAGAAAGATGCTAGCCTACTTTAAAAAAAAAAAACAAAACTCATCTACTTTCTCCAGGAAACTGTGTAGACCATACAGTGTTGTCTAATGAAAGTACATCTTTACTTCATTATTATTTATTGAATAAAAATGCAGAAGTTAGAATGTTTAATAGATTAGTCACACCAAAAAAAGAAAAATTCTGAGTTTAGGTGTCTAGGGGTCAGCAGCCCCTCTTCAACAATCCAGGAGAGACCTATCTGGTTTAACATTGCTTTACTTTTCTGAAGATCTCATGACACTAAAAGACAATTAATACAGTCCTTAAAAATTAATACAGGATGTCTGATTGTAGTCCTTCACCTTATTGTTCACTGCCCTTCGAGGGGGAAGGAAGATATTCCAGTGCAAACAGTAGGTCTGAAAACCAAACAGAGTGATAAGTAATAAATGATTCTTGGGGAAAAAAAAAAAATCAAAAAACGTCTAACGTTATTTCCCAGAACTGAGGGGTGGGTTTAGAGGTGGGAAAAAAAAAAAGTGAATGTTATTATTTTCAAGGCTGAAATTTGACTTTTTGTTTGACTGAGAGAGATCACAAGTAGACAGAGAGGCAGGCAGAGAGAGAGAAAGAGAAAGAGAAGCAGGCTCCCTGCTGAGCAGAGAGCCTAATGTGGGACAGGATCCCAGGACCCTGAGATCATGACCTGAGCCGAAGGCAGCGGCTTAACCCACTAAGCCACCCAGGCGCCCCTGAAATTTGACTTTTTAAGTAGAGTGATTTAGTGGTTAAATAACACAAATGTCCTATAGTATATGAAAAGCAAAATTTTTTAATGTGGAAATTTATGGAACTTATAAGGCCGTATTAGATGTCAGTAGTTAAAACTGATTAACACTAAGGAGAACAAACAGTTATTCAGATAGCTTTGTAGAATCTATGGCTGCACTGAAGCTTCAACTTTTGTAGTGTTGGAGCTTACTGGTGAAGAGAGCACACAGTAGCATCCCTGAAAGAGATAATGACAAGAGTGAGAATCCTCCTTCCATATGTGAGAGACGGGACCATCTCTTTTACATTAACTCATTTGATTGTCTTAACCCCAAGACTTTGTGAGGGCAGGCTTGGTTATTCTGCATTTTGCAAATGACAGAATGGACTTAGAACAATTACGTTATCTAAGGCTGTGTGGTTTATATTTGCAACTGACCTCCCCAGAGCTGCTGATTTCTTCCCTCCCTCCCTGCCTACCCCTGACAGTGCTGTTAAAACACCACGTTGTATGGTCTTTTGATAATCTTTTATCTATTATATTTAACACTAAGCCAAAATTAGCAACTGAGACCTATCTGGCATTGTTAGTTCATATTCCCAATGAAAATGACTTCTTCAAAAACGCATGTAACAAGGGTTATCATTTTATAGTTATGTCATCTGTTTTCCAGCTAATTTCAACACCTTCATTTAAAGACAGAGAAGACAGGGGCGCCTGGGTGGCTCAGTGGGTTATAGCTGCTGCCTTCGGCTCAAGTCATGATCCCAGAGTCCTGGGATCGAGCCCCGCATCGGGCTCTCTGCTCAGCAGGGAGCCTGCTTCCTCCTCTCTCTCTGCCTGCCTCTCTGCCTACTTGTGATCTCTGCCTGTCAAATAAATAAATATAAAATCTTTAAAAAAAAAAAAAGACAGAGAAGACAGACTGTGCCATGTATGCAAAATAATTTGTCTTTAAGCCATAGTGTACTCTAGGTCCTACGATTTCTGTATGAGACAGGCCTTGAAAACATTGGCATAATGCAGACTGCTGCAGAGATACCGCCAAGCTTCAGGAAATGTCCACTGTCAAGGCCTCTTGCCCATGTGTCAGTGCCACAGACAGCATGAATGCAGGGTAGGCAGGAGTCTCGCCCTGGAGCAGGCTGTGTCTTGGTCCACTCCTGGCCTGTCACTTAGCTGGCATGGGTCTTCATCTTCACTGCCCACCGTCATCTTTGAGTCTTTATTTCTCCACTTAAGTTTGTAATCTCTCTCTTCAGAGACTCGTCTCCTCTCACATCGAGGAACCATCCCCTCCATACATCCCAGTCCTGAGAGTTAATTCTTCACTAATTCCCTCATTGTCAACATTCTTGTTTCTCCTTTTTTCCCTCCTTGTTTCATCCTTGTTTTCTCCTTTGTTGAGCATTTTGACTGTATAGTGCGTGGCGGTTTTTAGTTGAACCTCAACTGTGTAGACACTATATACTTAACTTGTTTTAGAAGATAAATGACTGCAAATGTTCACTCCTATGATTGAACATTCCATCCAAAATGTATGCCACTTTCTTTCTCAAAAACTGGTAAAGTGGACGTTTCCCAAGCCATCCTGGCACATGAGAATCATGCAAGCCCCAGATCCAGCTGTTCCGCTGGAGACCACTGTTGGATTCCTGACAGCCCTGTGGAGAAATAGAGAGTCAAGAATAATAGAAGATTGTTTGGGGGTGTGGTTGACCTTTCCTAACACTGACTTAGTGGACAGTAATCAGTTATATGTGAAGATAGGTAAGCTAAACCCAAAATTCCACATGTGAATACTTGTACTGAATCTGTACACAAACACTGAGTCAGTGTTGCTGGAATGTCCTGTATCTTCCCTGTTAATACTTTCCAATGGGGTAAAAAAGAAATGTTTTTTCTTCTTCTTTTTAATTTGCTTATTAATGATCTGATACACTGTTGGATGAGATATCATAGTTTGCTTTATAAAACGGTAAAGAACCATTTTCATACATTATTTAGTTTTATTACAATGACTTAAAGCCATCATCTTTGTGAGAGGAAGACTGTCAGATGGCCAGCACAGTTCTAACTACACACAGGAAGACCTCCTTTCTTACCAGAGGGCCCTTTTGTTGTGCTAGAAGCGTCTGAGGTGGAACAGAATAAGACATTAATTAAATTAGCTTCCATATTAACCTTACTGGTCTATTTTTTTTTTTTAAATATACAGGTCTACTGAGGTATTTTTAACATGTAATACACTGAAAATATTTTAAGTATGCACTTTGGTAAGTTTTGATATGTATACATCAGGAAATCATCACCACAGTCAAGATAGTAAGCGTGTATAAACTTCCCCTGAAATTACATTGAGCAGAGTTGTAGTTCCTCTGTCAGGTTCTTTGCACATGCCCCTATCATCAATCACCGATCAGACAATCACCTAATCTACTACAGATTAATTTACATTTTCTGAAGGTTTTTTTTTTTTTTAAGATTTTATTTATTCATTTGAGAGAGAGAGAGTGAGAGAGAGAGAGCATGAGAGGAGAGAGGTCAGCAGGAGAAGCAGACTCCCTGCTGAGCAAGGGGCCTGATGCAGGACTCGATTCTGGGACTCCAGGACCATGACCTGAGCCGAAGGCAGTCACCCAACCAACTGAGCCACTCAGGCCCCCCAGCATTTTCTGGAGTTTTATATAAAGATGGGCTCCTGGGCGACTCACCCAATTAAGCATTGGACTCTCAATTTTGGCTCAGATCATGATCTTAGGTTTGTGAGATCGAGCCCCGTGTCTGGTTCTGCACTGTGTGTGGAGCCTGCTTAAAGATTCTCTCTGCCTCTTCCTCTTTCTCAATCCCCCGCACCTGAAACAAACATAAAAAGGTATACAACATGTCTTCTATTTTATGTCTGGTATAGTTATTTTGAGATTTATCCATGTTACTATATGTATTCATTGTTCATTCATTTTTATTGCTGTGTAAGCATTCCATCATGTAAACATACCACAATTTGTTTATCTATTTATCTGTTGATGTATATTTGGACAACTTCAAAGTTTGGGCTCTTAGAAATAAAGCTGGCATGAACATTTGGGTGACAGTGTTTACCTGGACATAGGCTTCCTTTTCTTGTGAGCAAAGCATAGTACTGGAGTGGTGGGGTCTTATGATAGGCACCTGTTTTAAGAAACTGTTTCCAAAGTGGTTACATCGTGTTCTCTGGGACAGTTCTAGTTTCTCCATATTCGTGCCAGCACTTGGTATGGCCAGTCTTTCTAATTTTAGCATTTGTGAAGAAGTGTGTAGAGGTATCTCTTTACGGTTTTGGTGTTCACTTTCCTGATGACTAATGATGTTGAGTATCCTTTCATGTGCTTATTTGCCGTATGTTTCTTCTTTGGTGAGGTGTCTGTTCAGATCTTTTCTTTATTTTAACATTGGGTGGGTTTTTTGGTTGAATCTTGAGATTTTATTTCTTTATTTCTTTGGGAAGTAAGTGTACCAGGTGTATACTTTTCACAGGTGTTGTCCCAGTCTGTGACTTGCTTTCTCATGCTCTTCAGTGTCTTGAAGAATGGAAGTTTGTAATTTTGGTGAAGTCCAGTTTTCCAATTAACCTTTTGAATATTGTGCTTTTGGTGTCATAGCTGAGAAAAATTGTCTAGCCTGAGCTCACAAATATTTCCTCCTAATTTTTTTCCTAAAAAGTTTTATAGTTTTAGGTTTAACATCTATGCCTATGGCCCATTTTGAATTAAGTTCTGTGTATAGTGTGAGGTATGGATCCAATTTTTTTTTCTATTTTTTATTTAGTAGTTCCAGTAGTTCCAGCATCAACTGTCCATGTGTTTTTTGGTCTAATTTTGGATTCCCTGTCTTGTCCCATTGATCTGTTTGTCTCTGCATACACCAGTACTGCAATACCCGCACAGTAGCTTTATAATACTCTTGAAGTCAGGAGTGAATAAACACGAGCTCTCCAACTTTGTTGTTCAGATGTTTGGGCTATTCCATATGAATTTTAGAACCAACTTGTCCATTTCTACTAGAATGTCTGCTGGGATTTTGTTTGGGATTACACTGAAATTTATAGGTCAGTTTGGGGAGAATTGACATCTTAACAATATATAAGCAGAATGTCTCAGTGTCTGAAATTTAAAACCATTATCTGGCTTTAAAATATAAGCCATTTAGGATTACTGATCAGAAAGAAAGCGAAAGGGATACTCAGTGTGCCTCAGTTGGATAAGCAGGATAGTGGGGATTAGTCTTTCTGCTTGATTCACCCGATCAAAATTCTCATCTAATATGAGATGTCTAAATATGCGGTGTCTTATCCAAAATAGGAGCCTTGAGTCCCCCACAAGCATCTTTGTCCCACAGATGCTAGTCGACCATGAATATGTATACTCATCTTGTCTGTTGACACCATACCAGATGAAGGGCATTTTGTGTGAAGTTAGGATGGATTTAAGCCACAGATCCAAGAATATCCAAATCTTCCCCTAATGAACTACCCTTTCTTGAGTGTTTTCTGTAGGAAAGACACAGGAACACAAGCAACAAAGATTAAACCATTAATAATAGGAACAACATACTTCTGCTTATGAAGGAAAGAGAGGTCAGGGTACCACAGATATTTGGATAGCCATGTCTTATAGAATATAGCCTTTCATGTTGGGACTGTACATTTTTCTGAAAGAGTGTCAATTACAGTAATGAGGCTAAGCTTTGACTTATATAAAGACAACAGATGGAATGGTGCCCAGGTCATTGCAAATTACCAATTCTTCAAGGACAAGTGGAAACATATTTGTCATTGACAGTGGGCCTATTCTGTTCTCTAATGTAGAGAATAGATCTTTTTGAACAAGGATAGTGGCGTGGTTGACGGCACTGAAGTCAGACTGCCTACGTTCAGATGGCCACTCTGCCTTTGCAGAGTGTAGTCTAAATTGCTCTTTTCTTTAAGGATACAGAAAATTGTCATGGACAGATTAAAAACAAATGGTTGGGCTCACTGAACTTGGTACAGTTTGTGTTTTTGGCATAATAATTTTTTTTCGCTTTTTATCTTTCATATTTTATGTTCTCACTAACCAGTAACCACCTATGAAAATGTGGACTGTGTGTTTGGTGACCTACCCTTGCTTTGCTTCCTGTCAATTCATTGTTCTGCCCTTTGGCCTTCCCTCTCACATCCCTTCTGACCTTATGATCTTCTCTCTCACACCAGCGGCATTTTCCACTTCCAAAGGAGTTTCTTCCCAGAAGCTTGCCCTCATGCACCATGAGTGACTCTGAGACTAAAGCAGTGATAGGCAATGTGTTTGTTTATAAAGCAACACAAACAATCTTTCTACATCCAACCTATAAAAACCAAAGCCAGATGCTCTTTTCTACTCTGAAGTTAAGAGAAAACTTTTAGGGTTATATCCTTAACATGTAATTTAGAGAGTTCAAAATATTTTATGTCTTAAATAGCAATGCAGGGAGTATTTAATAAGCATTGACAAAAAAATATTAACCATGTGGTAGATAGTATTCTGCCAATTAATGATTTATTTTATTTAGCTGCAGAATGAACTATGTCAGTATGAGAGCTAACAGTACTGATTTCTGACAATTTTAGAATAGGAATAGGAAAAATACTCAACAGAGATAATGGTTGCTTGAAAACTGCTTATGTCAAATATATTAAAATTTGAAATAGTTGAAGGCTAAAATCCAAATTCAGGAGTAATTAACCAAAATAGTTGACAGATGTCAGCCATGCTAATAAAATTTGTATACCCTGAATATTTTCCAGCTTGTAATTAACTGTGCAGATGATGTGATCTGATTTTTGTCACTAACTGCTTATTAATGAAGGGGATGATGACTAGTTACAAAATCCATAGTGCTAGCTGAATACCAAGTTTAAATATTTCTCATACAGCTGGCATAAATAAGGGCTACAGAAGCCTCGATACTGGTTTGATTTGTACTTACTTTCTTCATCTGTGATTGCCAAGGGGAAACTGAATTTGCTAAATTCAGCCCTGAGTGACCTTGAAGATAGTAAATCTGTTTTCATTTGATGGTCAGCAAGCATAATGGCTTTTATTTTTAGATTCTTTGTTATAAATTTATATCATCAGGCTAGTGAGATCACCATTAGAGGTTCCATAATAAAGTGCCAAAAGGTAATTTTGAGTTCAGTGAAAGCTAAGCAGAACACGATCTGCCAATATCACTTGAAGACTTGAATGCAGAATACTGTTAACAGAAATGGCATGATAACAAAAGAGCATTATTCGTTATCATCTTATAATGTGGCATTTAATATAAAAGAGAAATACTATTCAGATGGCTGATGAACTTCTAAGCATAAACTTCCTGGAGAAAAAGGCCAGGGAGACTGGAACAGAAAGGGCAGTGGGTCAGATTACAGATGGTTCTGGAGAGTTAAGGAAGAACCAGAACATGCAGGGTCCAGAAAGCCAGGTATCTTTGGTGCTACAAGAGCGAAGAGAACCCTTGGAGGGGTTAAAGAAAGGAGGTAATGTGATCACGTTTCAGTTTGGTTAAGAATCTCTATGGCTACAACTGGAACTTGGATTGAAAAGAGAGTGCAGGTGGGTTGGGGAAAGGGAGCAGCTACAGTTGTTTTGGCAATAAGCATGGAAGAAGGACAAGAAACAGAAAGATTCCAGAGATACCACTGTGCAGCCTTCCTCCCGTGCCAACCCTCTCTTTAACATACACTGTAGCTCTCTTACCTCTTCAGGAATCTTTACCCCATTGCTATTCTCCTGTTTGCTGCCCCTGCCCCTGCCCAAGGGCAAGTTCTTTTACTTCCTTTCTCCTTTATGATGGATACTTTCAGATCTCAGTTCCTTGTCTTTCACCGGTGGCCTTTCCAGTAGAGTGGACTTACAGTATTTAAGTTTGTCTGCCAGATTAAACTGTATTTGAATTCAGTCCCTAAGAAATAACTGTTTGACATCTCCACTTGAATGTCTCCCAAACATCTAGCTTCACATGTCCTTATTTTTAATGTCACTTTTGATTTTACTCTCTTCAAACTAGTTTCTTTACCTCCTCCTCCCCTTTTCTCTCTTAACTCATTTTTATATCCCTGAGTTTAGAATAATAGATATTTGTTCAATGAGTGGGTGATTCAAGGTATAATTATAATAGTAGGGAGTTCTAAGAAGAGGAAAGACTCTTCCCTTACACCTTCTAAGAATAAGAAAATTCCATTCCTTTTATGAGAACACTGTAGTATGTCAAAGTTTTTTTTTGAAATGGGTCACCCACCACTGGACATACTCCTTATTGTCCACTGCTTGTTCTCTTTAGCGAATCCCATGTCTGTGCTTCCCTCTCTAGCTATGTATAGCTCTGCTCCCAGTCAGGTGTTAGATTGCCATCATTGATTAATATTCTGTTTTTGATAGGCCAATATGCAGGGAGTTACCTTTGTCTAAGCAGTGATCCCCGTTTCTTCATATGACTCAGCTGCAGAGGCTGGAACTTGTTACTGTGGGTGGTGATGAAGGTCCTTTGTCTTCTCTGATACCACTCCTGGAGGTTGGGGGAGCAGCGCCTCCATTTGCCTATGCAAGGATGGCAGTCAAGGCAGCCCAGATGGCTTTTGCTTACAGGTATGAGGTTTTGTTTTTCCCCTGGTGTTTGGAGTGGAGTGGTCAAAAGTGGAGTGGTCTAAAGTTTTCTGTCTGTTAGGTTGTGCCCTTCTTAGTCCTTTGGTTAGAAAACAAGTTTTCCTTGGAGATTTTTTTGGTCTTTTTTTTTTTAAAAACATTTTATTCATTTATTTGACAGAGACACAGTGAGAGAGGGAACACAAGCAAAGGGAGTGGGAGAGGGAGAAGAAGGCTTCCCGCCCAGCAGGGAACCGCATGCGGGGCTGGATGCAGGGCCTCAAGCTGGGCTTACACAGGGCTTCACACAGGGCTCAATCCCAGAACCCTGGAATCTAATTTGAGCCAAGGCAGATGCTTAACAACTGAGCCACCCAGGTGCCCTTTTTTGGATCTACTTTGATTGTTTTTTCTAGGTTGCCATCTTCTCCAGCATTGAATCTGGGATGAACCCAAGACAA
Source organism: Mustela nigripes (assembly GCF_022355385.1). Lineage (NCBI taxonomy): Eukaryota > Metazoa > Chordata > Mammalia > Carnivora > Mustelidae > Mustela > Mustela nigripes. The sequence goes on from NC_081567.1 coordinate 2,527,274, forward strand.
AACCCAAGCAACATACTGCCCTGTTATTCTTTGGGTCCTGGGGTCCAGTCTGACTTCCTTCTCTGACTTTCAGAGTCTTTTAATAATTGTTTTATATGAAATGTTAAAAGTGTTCAGCTGTACTTGGAGGGAGAATGGAAAGACATAATTCTCCTTGGTCTGGATCTGGAAATCAGGAAGCTCTCTTTAATGATTTTATATTTTTCAAATAAAGGTTGGCCATTAAATAAAAAAAGAATAAACTCTTTCTCTAGGAGAATATAATATTCATCCAGTTTAACTTATATTTGTTTTATGTATATTTGCATATATTGCAGGAAATCTTAAGAGTTTGTAAAATTTCCACCAGCCCTTCTCACACAACAAAATTAAAATTACTTTTTCAATGCTTTATGTGACTTATATTTAAAGTAGGATCTTAAAAAGAATTATGAGTAAGAGCAACCAACTTACTTGAAGAAAATTTCTCAAATTAAATATATTGGATTTATCAAGTCTCTGCTTTTAATTTTCTCTAGTAGATTCCTTACAATGTATTGTAAAATAGCATTTGTAGAACAAGTTAACAATTTGAAGCAATACCTGTTTTCAAACAAGATTAAACTGTAGTTGAATTCAGTCTCTAAGAAATAACTAATATCGAATCAGTGGCACTACACAGAGTCAAGCTAATATCCCAGGGTATTGCTTTAGCTACAAGTGTTTGCAGATGTTAAACTGTACCGTTAAGTGGGTTTGCTTTTGAGATTATTGCTTTACCATGAATTTATTCTCTTCAAAATCTTTTTCAGACTTTGCAGTTACATGGCTCATCTTTTTAGACACCATGTAATCAATAGAATAGCTTTCAAGAAAAAAGTTGAAAAAAAAGATGAATTCCATGAAGGGGAAATTAATGAACCAGTTTGAAATGTGAATGAGTCTGGGTGTGCAGTGGATTTTAGATACTCCCTCCCCTTTTTTCATGCAAGTGAAAGGCTATAGAGCTCTAAATCTGCAATCTTATTAAAATCTTTGAGGATACAAATAGAATAAATCTCATTTAAAAAGTCTTTTCCACCTAACAGATTTATAACTCAGTATTATTTATATCTGTTTTAATATAATAAATATTATATATTAAGCTACAATTAGAGATTTTTTGTGTCCAATATTTTTCTTTTAATTATAAAAATTAAGTAACTTAATTATAACAATTGAAGCAATTAACATATCATAAAGGAAAAGTTAATTATTTTTCCCCAGCCCTCTCTCCTCCATCCTTTCTCCCTCTCCCCAGCTAATGTTAACATAGTAGAGTTTATCTTTCCGTGCCTTTCTCCATGCCCAAATAAGTGCAAACACATACTTACATGTATTCTATACATTTCACATTTATTTGACCCCACTAACTATAATTACATGTTTCACAATGGGATCATTCTCTCTCTATATAAGTCTTTAAATCACCTTTTCCCTCTCATTCTAACACAACAATAGATATAAATCAAAGCTATGTAAAATTAACCATAGTGGAGAGTATCTGAAGTGTGGATGTCTCTCCATTTACTCAGTCATTCCTGTTGACGGACATTTGGGTAATTTCCTGTGAGAGTTTTGTATTGCTTTTGCTCTAGGAACAGTTGTTTGGGATTATAAACAGTGAGGAGATGAACATCTTTTCTTGTGTGTCTTTAGTTTTTTATACAGCAGTGCTTTTATTCCCAAAGGGTGGATTTCCGCTAATGAGACTTTCAGGTCAAAGGAAAGATGTATAGACTTAATTTTGTATAAATATTGTATCTTCTTCCAAATGTTTACTGCAGTTGTAGTCCTAATAGGGTCATATGAGATTGCACATTTTCTCACATCCTTAACATCTCTAGATATTCTCAGTCTTTTAAATTTTCACTAATTTGATGGATAAAAAGCAATACATTTTTTTGCTGTGGCACTCTGATTTTTGGTAGAGTTAAATATCTTTTGATGCTTATTGGCCACTTCAATTTGATCTTCTGTGAATTTCTTCTTTATGTTATGGGCCTGTTTCTCCTTCCACTTGCCTTTTTCTAATGAGTTTGTGCTGGAGTGCTTTCTAAGTCAGGGGTATTTACTCTTTGATGATCATTTTTTTTTAAGCAGTTTTTTTTGACTGGTCTATACATATGGAGGGGTTTGTATATACATGGAGGGGTTTGTGATTTTTTTGATATAGAATAAATAATAAATTTATAACAAATAAATTAATAACAAATAAATTTGTTACAGAATAAATAATACATTAAGTAATAATAATAATGCTATCACTATTAGGTGTCTTTATATCTTCATGGGTTTCTTACCATCCTTAGTTCTACAGACATTCTCCTAAATTCTCATATTGTGAATGTCACTGTCTTATTTTTTATACAGAGATCTTTAATTCATCTGGAATTTACTTTTATAATGGTGGGACCGAGGGGCCAAGCTTTGCCTTTTTCCTGATAGCTAGCCATTTATTATGCTAATGCCATTTAGTAAGTAAACCATCCTTTCCCTTCTGAATTTAAATGCCATCAGTGTTCTTTTAAAATATTTAAATGATTATATTTCTTCTCCAGCTTAACCCATTTTCAGTAAGGTAATGACTTTTTAAAAGCAGGATTTAGTAAATTGGAAAGGTTATTTCTCTGCTCTCAAATGTCAAATGCTACCTGATACTCTTTACTGTTGCTGACTAAAAGTGCAAGTACAAGAAGGATTATTGCTGTGAACAAATTCACTGATCAGGATGTAACTTAACAATTTTAAGACCCTGAGTAAAAAAGTGGGAAAATTTGGGATATTCATTCAGTGTTCCTACAAAAGCAGTACCATGTAAGCACTGTGAAGAAAGTAATTTATTAAATATAGAAAATTTTTTTCTATTCAAACATATGCAGAGAAATTAAGTTCACAGAGACCTTCCTTTTCCTCAATGGCATGAGCTACGTAGGGATGGCACTCCAAGAAAGGCTGTGTTACAGTTACAGTCAGGGCACCTCGCATGCAGAGACCTGTAGGCCACCTGAAGGTCTACTTCACAGTTTTATTTTGGGTTCATCCTTACAGTAAGCCCTACAGCAGGAGATCAAATCCAGACATCTTATTTTCATGCATTTTGGAAATAAGTCCTTGGGCTTGGTGATCCATCATGATACTTTACAAAGTCTTTTTGCTGGGGAACGCCCAGTGGGTTTATGCACCATCATACAAGCGATGATGTAACTGAGGCACGAGGGTGCAAGAGCACTTGGCTCTGGGGGTCCCAAATAGACCAGGTTTGGCCCCTCACTGCTGACAGAATGACAGAATCCAAAGGCAGAGCAAGGGGTGATGGTGAAACAATTTATTTCAGTGATGCCAACACTGGAAGACAGTGAATTAATGTCTCAGAGCCTGCAAAGTACTGAAAATGTGTCTAGGTTTACATAAGGCAAATGTGGGATAAAGGTTGGTGGGTACAAGCAGGTGAGCAGGAAAGGTCAGGTAGATCATTGTCTCAGCATCACTCACACGGGGTCTTGCTGGTACCAGGCAGTCCCTGTTGCTTCAGGGGTAGTTTCGGTTTCTTCTTGGGATGCTTTGCCCACTGGGTCTTTTGCCTGAGTTAAAGATAAGCTGGTGAGAAGAACTTAATGAGTTAGAAAGTACAGCCTGATGTCAGAATGGAGGTGGTTGAAATCCTCTTTAAGTGAAGGAGAGACAAAGGGGATTCCTGCATCTCTAACCAGGAAGAAGAATTGTATCAATTACAGGTTTGAGAAAATTTGACTATATATTGCAATACAGTAATGATAGATCATCTTTATAATTAGAAATAGGATCTTGAAGTACAAGGCATCCTTACTGCTATACTATCTGACGGTAAGGGCATAAGCATATAAAATATACGGTATCTTAGGTTAGAGTAGTATGTGGCTATTAAATAATGTGTTTCTGATGAATATTTAGAGTAGGTAAATATTCTGAAATTATTATATTTCATCACAAAACAGTATCTACACTGGATATCCAGCATGTAAACCCAAAAGTTACCAAGCAGCAAAGGGACTTGTGTGACTCATTTGGTCATTCATTAATTCGTCTTTTACCGGGCGTCAGCTGTGCTGTAGGCATTCCATGAGGTGTGGCAAATAGTGACAAAGGGCAGAGTCTTTTCTTTCTGGGAGTTTACAAGCTAGTGAACCAGTAAGTTGTATCATCACAACACTGTGCCTCACCAATTACATGAGTGCTCTGGAAGCAAAGAGCGTGGTGCAGGCACACGCAAATCAACCTGGGTGCATGGGATCTATAGGACTTCTTGGAGGTGGTGACGTTCGAGTTGAGTTCAAAACGAAGAAAAAGAATTATCCAGGCAAAAAGAAGATGATTGGATGGAGGGAAGCTTTCAGATAGGAGTATTAGTACATAAGGACACCGAAGATCCAGCTGACTGTAATGTTAGGATAAATTCCAAGTTGTGTATGATGGTATCAGGTGCATATATGTGCGTATTTGTGTGTTTATCAATGTCAGAGATGATGTGTAGAGATTCTTGATAGTGAGGTCTTGAAAATCCCCCAACCCCACACTAAAGAGATTAGATTTTATACTAAAGTAGGACACTAGGCAGGAGGGTGCTCTTCTCAGATATGCTGTTGAGAACACTTTCTCTGGAGATCTAGTAAAGGATGGATGAGGTGGTGTTAAGTCCAGAGTCGTGAAAACTGGTAGGACAGAGGCGTAATTATCCCAGTGAGAACTGTAAAGTGTATTTAGAGATTTCAGGGAATAGCCGACTTGGGATAAGAAGAAAGGAAAGGAAGCTAGGATGATACCTAGATTTCTGGTTTGGAGTGAGTGGATACTTGGGGATTTGATCCATGAAAACGAGGAGGGGGTAGTGAATTTGGGAATGGGAAGATACTGAGTTCAATTTTGGATTTAAACATTTTGAGGCCTTTGGGGAGAAATGATGGTACTTATCGGGCAGCTGAATGGATATGACCTTGGCACGTGAGAGAGTTGAAGATTTAGATGTTGTCAGCGTGTAGGGTGGTGATTTTAATCCTGGGGCTGCAGAGATGGAATAACAGCATGGAAAGAGAACAGGGCTGAATATATGAAGGCAGAGCACCCTGGGAGGGTGACAGAGATGGAACAGCCAGAAAGTAGGAAGGAAATAGGAAGAGAGCAGCCAGAAGAGAGACTCTCCGAAGGGAAGCAGTCATCACCGCGGTGAGATGGCACAGAAATTTCATGTCAGCTCAGTTCATCACGGCCTCTGTTGGACTCAGCAGCAAAGAGGTTATCAGTGGGGTAGGCCAGATCAGGTTCCTCAAGTGGCACTGATAAATGACTGTTAATACGGATTGCACAGAGAGTGGCAAGTAAAGAGGTGACAAGCGTACTATTACTCTGTCTTGGTGGATTGGCTATTAACAAAAGTAGATGGTACAGCACCTAGGAGGAGATGATGCAGGATTGAGGGAGGGGTGTGTGTGTGTGTGTGTGTGTGTATGTGTATGTGTGTGTAAGATGAACAAGATTTGAGCAGTGTCCTAAATTTAGGGATTAGAGAGTAAAAATAAAGGTGATGGGGTGGGTAATTGATGTGAGGTCCCTAAACAGATGAGGGAACATGGAGTTGTATTAAAAAAAAAAATAGGGACCCCTTTCTGGCAGAGTCTACGGGGTGGGGGGAGAAAAGGACAGGATATAAGTGCGGGCACTTTTGGGTCAGAGGCAGAGCAGGCAGGAGTAAGAACAAGGATAGCTGCATTTACCTTTGTGAATTGGGGGGTGCCTTCTGAGGAAGGAGAGAGAAGAGATAGAGAGCTAGGGGACTGAGGACACGGGGAGGGGAGCCGTATAGCACACACACCCCTGCACGTGGCCACCGCCGCCGTGGTTCCTGCCAGTGATGCAGCCACATGGAAGTGGAATAAAGTGGATGTAATCCAACTTCCGTGGTCTTTCATTATGTAAAATGTTTTGACACTGAGAATTTATGTTTAACGTGGGACTGAACAATTTACTGAAATTTAAGCTAAGGTATATATTCAATGAACAATACATGTACAAAATTAAATGGTTCCTTCAGCCTCCAGGAGACCTGCTCTGCTTCAAGATACTAACATTTTTTCCTTTCGACTAACTGACCATTTGAAAGCCACCTGTATTCAGATAATCAAACCAGTGCAGTAAGGGAGGGACTTTGTGAGGTACAGAAAGGTGTTGTTCTGGGCACTGCCAAGAAAATGGGTTCCAGATGGGAGTGTGTTAACATAGTACACAGGTTTCTCTGCTTATGAGCTCTGGCTGTAATATTGATTTTTTTTTTTTGTATCTAGGAAAAATAATTTGTTCAAAACTCATTAGAGTGAATAAACTTGTATCTTAGAGCCAGGAACAGAGGATTAAATTTTTTATTGAGTTAAATTGTTTAAGTTTATCAAGGGCTATTGAAGCTGACTTACATGATTAAGAATAATCAAGTTACAGACATTTTTGTGTCTTATTTGTTCAACTTATTTGAGGCCCTTGCCATGTCATCTTTCTTTTGAACAGGTAGCATTTCATCTAAACTTTTCAGAACAAGAGTACTTTAAGGGTTCTGGGAGGATGTGGACATCTCAGATTCTTAGATGCTGGCTTTATTGCCTTTGCTAGGCATCTAGTTTCTTTCTGTCCCTCTCCGAAGCAGGTGACTGATACTGGAAATTGGCAGGTTGGGAGTGAGGTACTTAACACACAAATAGCATGGATTTATTCATTTTGAATCCTAGGGACATTCTTATCTGTAAGCATCCCTGGAATGAAGTTAATCCTGTTTTTGTTGTATAGAAAATAAAAGGCAAAAAATTACTTTGAAAGTGCATTAATTAAAACCTTTACTACTAAAATGTCACATTAAGAAAACGCTCAGGTTTGTGTTTACTTGCTTCATGACAAACATCATAATGCAGTCTTGCAAATATCTGGAAAAGGAAAATATTTTCCATCTTGCTATGTTATTTCATAGAAAAACTTCCCAGAATACTGTCCTGTATATGTTGACATTTAGAACTCAAAGAGATACACAGTTACATGACACTGGACATTTCTCTTGCTTCCACCACCACCTCGTTGTTTACTCTTTCTGAAAGTCTTGTAACGTTATTTCATAATCAGATTCCTCTTGCTGCTATGATATCCCTTCCTTCCCTACCCTCCGCCTTTATGTTTTCTAATGTTTTTTCCCAACTCAGAGCATACTTCATTGGAAGTCCCTAATGATGTCAGTTAACCCATTTCACCCTAATCAACCATGAGAATACCACATGTGACCTTTTCTTTTTTTCTTTTTTTGTAATTTTTAAGGACATGCATTGCTGCCTCAGCTCCATCCTGACACCATGGTAGAACTGATCCTGCAGCCACAGACTCTCTGTCCTTACCCTGCCACTGGTGTCTGGAACCAGAGCAGAACTTAGACCCCCATGTCCCACTGTGATGAAGCCCCTATACCAGTGCCCGAACAGGGCAACTGCCTTGATACTGTGGCAGATGCCTTTCCTAATGCTTATGACAGTGGCTCTGAAACTTGACTTTGGCTGAGGGGCATTGCTGGCATGTAAAGAATGCAGACCCTTAAAAAAAAAAAAAAAAAAAAAAAAAAAAAAAGAATGCAGACCCTTAGACCCTACAACCAGAGGTCCTGATTCAGTCTGTGGTTGGATAAAAAATGACCCCCCATCCCCAAATATCCAACATCACATCCCCAGATCTGTGAATATTCCCTTATTTGGAAAAAGGGTCTTTGCAGATGTGATTCAATCGAGGACCTGAAGATAAGGAGATTGCTTGGGTTATCTGGATGGGCTCTGAATATCACTACAAATGCCCTTGTAAGAGAGACACACAGAGAAGACAGACTGAGGAGGAGGCGGCAGTGTGGCCATGTGCAAAGGAATGCTGACAAGTGGCCAGAAGCTGGAAGAGGCAAGGAAAATATATTTCCTTGGAGCCTGCAGAGTTGGGCAGCCCTGTCAACACCTCGACTTCAGAATTCTGACCTCCAGAAATCTAAAAGAGTAAATTTTTTGTTGTCTTTATTTTTTTCTAAAGATTTTATTTATTTATTTGTCAGTGAGAGAACACACAAGCGGGATGAGCAACAGGCAGAGGCAGAGGGGGAAGCAGGATTCCCAGCTGAGCAAGGATCCTGATATGGGACTCGATCCCAGGACCCTGGGATCACAACCTAAGCCGAAGGCAGATGCTTAGCTGACTGAGTCATCCAGGTGCCCAGGAATGTGTGTTTTTGACAAGCACCTGGGTTATTCTGATGCACATGCTCACCTCACTACACCAGACATATGTTGGCTTAGAAGGAGAGGCTACCTGTTTGTGTTCTTTGACCTACAGCCAGTGTGAGGTGACAGCTGGCATCTCAACTTGATACTTGGACAGCATTTTTTTTACTCAAGAAAAGAGTAGAAAAAGAGTAGAAAAGAGTAAGAAGACACTGGTGTTCTTTAGTTCTCCCAGAATTGTGATTCAGGTTTGCTGGGTTAACTACTGATGTGTGTGTTAGTCTAGGTCTATAAAGTAATATTATTCATTACCCCATTTTGCTACAAATCATGGCTGTGAGGTGGGAGAGAAGAAAAGCAGGGAAATTTTAGAAAGTATAGGTTATAAGGTTTTTTAAAGTGGAGAGCTTTGCCATTTTCATTAAAATGCTAACTTTTTCATTATAATTTACTATTCATGGTAAATAACAACTGTTTTCTACTTTCTTAAAGAAACCTGGACCCAAGGTTGATCAGTTGCAATTTACTTGTCTTATTCTACAACATTTTTGATATAATTTACTATTCATGGTAAATAACAACTGTTTTCTACTTTCTTAAAGAAACCTGGACCCAAGGTTGATCAGTTGCAATTTACTTGTCTTATTCTACAACATTTTTGAGGCACTGTGCAATAAGAAGGTATAAATACAGTATACAAAAAAGAAAACCAAGTTCCAAGATAAAATTGATAGTTAGATCATAAAATCCTACTCCGTTTCTAGAGTTTCACCTTTATCATTCATTTCAGTGTTAAATGTTGTTTTTCTTTGAAGTTTCCCCTTTAAAAATGAACTTTTATTTTTGTTAATAAATGTATTTAAATTTGTTCACATCTCCTTAGATTTACTTGCGCACGTGTGTGTGTGTGTGTGTGTGTGTGACCGCGCGTGCGCATTAAATTCTGTGCAGTTTTATCACAGATGGAGATTTTTTTTCACAGTCAAGTTACAGAATAGCTGTCTTCCTCCAAGGGTCTCTCCTGTGGTGCTTTCATGACCATCACCACCTTGGTCCCCAGTCAGTGGCAATGACTGGTTTGTTTTCAGTTCCTCGGATTTTGTCATTTCAAAAATGTCACACTACGTAACTTTTTAGGATTTGTTTTTTCACTCAGCATAACTTCCTTGGACATCATCTTAGTTATAGTTACACTTGATCTTAGCCGAAAGGCCGAGAAGCGACCATCTTAGTTATACTTATCAGCCGTTCCATTCCTTCTTATCGCTGAGGGGGATTCCACGATCTCTGCCGCAGTTTGTGCAACCATTTGCCCACTGAGGGACATGTGATTTATTTCCAGTTTTTGGATATTGCCAGTAACGCTGCGGTGAACATTTATGTGCAGGTTTCTCTGGCAAAAATGCCCAGGAGTGCAATTTCTGGGGTGTATAGTAATTGCATGTTCAGTTTTATAAGACACTGTCAAACTCTTTTTCAGAGTGGCTGTATAATTTTAATATTTCACCAGCAATTTATGAATGGCACCATTTTTCTGCATCCTTGCCAGTATTGGGCATCCTCCTCATTTTCAAGTTTAGACATTCGTGATAGCTCTTTGTGGTTTCAGATTGCCCTAATGGCTGTTGATTTGAACATCTTTTGATCTCTGTTCATGTTTTCTGCCCATTGTAAGGTTGTATTTTTTTTTTTTTTTTTAAGTTTTGAGAGTTCTCTAGTTTGAGAACATTTTTTCCTGGTCTGTGGATTTTTGTATCCGCTTAACAGGATCTTCAGAGAGCCAAGCTTTTTAATTCTGATGAAGTCCAGTTTATCAATTTTTTCTTGATTATGCTTTTTAAGAATCAGGTCTAAGAACTTGTTGCCTACCAAATGCTGAAGATTTTCTCCAGTTCAAACAGCTTTAGAGTCCTAAGCTTTATTTTTAAGTCCGTGATCCCTTTGAGTTAGATTTGTATAAGATTGGAGACTTGAGATACCATGGATATTCAAGTGCTCTAGCTCAATGTGTTGAAAAGGCTATTCTTGAATTCATTGAATTATTTTTTGCATCTTGTCAAAAATAAACAAAGAATATTTGGATGTGTGTATTTCTGGGTTCTCTGTTCCATTCATCTATGTGTCTTTATGTCAATGCCTCATAATCCTGATTAATGTAGGCTGTATCATATTAGGTAGAGTGATTGTTTTCACATTGTTCTTCTCTGTCAAGATTGTTGTAGCTATTCTAGATTTTTTACCTTTACATAGGAATTATTGAGAACTCTTGTCTGTGTCTGCAGTGTCTATATTTGTACTTGGATTTTGATAGAAATCGTGTTAAACCAATAGATCAGTGTATGGGGGAAGATTGACATTCTTTAAGGAAAGGTTTGCTAGGCATAAATTCTTTCAGTTTTCCTTTGTCTCAGAATGTTTTTATTCCCTCTTCATTCCCCAAGGATGATTTTATTGATATAGAAGTTATAGTTGACAGTTTTTTCTTTCAGCGCTTGAAGAATGTGTTACTTCCTTGTGGCCTCCATAGTTTTTGCTGAGAAATCTGTCATTTGGATTGTTATTCCTCCATAAGTAAGATATTGTTTGTCTCTCACTGATTTCAGGGTTGTTTTTTCTTTCTTTAGTTTTTCATTAATTTGTCTTGGTGTGGATTTTGGGGGGATTTATTATATTTGCGATTGATTCAGTTTCTTGAATCTGTAGATTTATGTCTTTTGCTGAATTTGGGAAATACTATTTCTTCAAATATTCTTTCAGCCCACTAGCTTCACCTCTCTCTCTGGGACTTCAGTCATACAAATTTTGGAAGGTACAGGTTTCCAGTTATGGAATGAATAAGTCATGGGAATAAAAGGCACAGCATAGAGAATATAGTCAGTGATATTTTAATAGTGGTTTATGGAGACAGATGGTAGCTATGCTTGTGGGGAGCAGAACATAATATTTGGAGAAGTCAGATCACTATGTTATATACCCAAAACTAATGTAATATTGTGTGTCTATTATACTCAAATAAAAAGTTAAAAATTAAATCCAGTTCTAATCAGAAAGTTCTATCACATGTGTTAGAATGTTGGAATCAACTGATAGTATTTTCTTATTCAGTTTTGATTTTCTTGGTTTTGGGTATGACATAAGGTTTTTAATTGTGTCTTGGATATTTTGTCTATCAAGTATTAGTTCCTATTTATACCTTTTATTTTAACTCACATTCACCATGTTTAGGTTCCGCACTTCAGTACTGATCAACTTTTGTTAGTGGTTCCAATGACATCTTAATTTTTAGAGCCTTTGTTTTGCTGTTTTGAGCTGTTTTTGTTGTTTGTTTGTTTGTTTATCTTCTTCTGGTGTCTACAGGTCTTGCAGCAATTTCTGCTGCTGTCTCCTGAATGTGCAGAAGGTGCTTTTCTGTTTTGGGCTGCTTGGTGACTTCGAATGGAAGAAGGGACCTTCAGATATGGTGGAGAAGAGGAATGAGGTTTCTGCCACTTGTCTGTGAGGTTCTTAATTGAACCCCCTTTTTGGTATATCACTGATGGGATTCCTATTGATTAAGGGGAAAAATGAGCTTACCTAGCTGCCTCCTGTGCTAGTTTAGAGGTGGAGAAACACCAAGCCTGGGCTGCTTTCTTCTTATAGGTTGGGGTTCATAAGACATCTGTCATTTTGTTTTGCCTCCAATCTTGGCATCCCTGACTGATTCACTTCTTTTTTCTGGCTTTCAGAAGTCTTACAGGATGAGGATATAACTCTCTCAATTGATTCTTGTGCCCTTTCCCAAAGTCTTCCATGCATTCCATATACATTTTTTTTTTTCTTCCTTCATCCTCCAAATTTTATAAGTTTTGGTCGAATCAGAACTTGGTGCTTACGTTTTATGACTGTTGATTATTGGTGCATACTATATCCATGTGGATATTTCTTCATGGATTTCTGTTTTGTTTGGTTTTCTATGTACATTTTATTAGCTTATCCCTAAACTCTGTGAAGCTGAGCTTAATATGTCCAAACATACTAGTTGGCTTATAATTTCCTTTTTTCTTTCTTTCTTTTTTTTTTTTTTTTTTCCTTTGAAGTTATTCCTCTAAGAGCTAGCTTCAATCTGAGATAATTGCTCCATGGGCCTTCCCGAGAGCTCCCAATGTGGAATGCATGTCACCACGTTCTGCCTCCTTCCTTTGCTGGTCTCCTTTGCTGTCTCTCTATTGCCTATTTCCATCCTTTTTTGTTGGTGCACATCCTCTGGGATTTTCTTAAGAGTGCACATGTGAGAAGGAAGTTTTTATGCACTTCACATCTTTGAAAATGACTTTATTTTACTCTCACACTTATCTGGGTATGAAATTCTTGGTTGAAATTCATTTTCCTTCAGAATTTTCAAAGTTTTGTTCATTGCCTTACAGCCTCAAGTGATTTCTTTCCTGTGAAATAAAATGACATTCTAATGCTTCTATTTGATGTACAAAAATGTGACTACTTTTAGATCTTTTTGATGATTTGAAACTTTGGGTTGATAGCTCTTGATGTGTTGTGGCTCTGGGATGGGGCTTTGTGGGCATCTTTGATCTGGGAGCTGTTTTTTTGTCCTGGGAAAATGTCTCATTGTCTTTCCTCTTGTGTTTCCTTTCTTGCTATGTGGAACTCTGCTAGAAAATAAGTTGCACAACTAGAGGGATTTTTGTCTCTTTTGTTTGTTGTTTTATCCTGAGTGTCTAGTACACTGTCTTTATAGAGTAAGTACTCTATGCAATGAATATTTGTTGAATGAAGGAATAAATGAACTTCTTCCATTTTAGAGTATGTCTCTTGGATTTATCTTCTAATTTTCTTTCTTCTTCTCTTGTACAGCTCTCTTACCTTTTGTTTCGTACACAGGGAGATCACCTCAGTGGATCTTACCACTTTCCTGGTGTTTTGTCTGCCAGTATATTATTTCTACAGTATTATTATTATTATCTTTCCCTTTTTTCCTTCATAATTCTTTTTTATAAAGTACTGTTGTGGTCAGAATCCTGGACGAAACAGAATAATCTAATAGGTATACAGTCTATCAGGAATTGGCTTTTATATATATGAGTATGAGGTAGAGATCAAGAATAATTTTTTCCATGGAGGGGGGCCTGGGTGGCTCAAGTGACTCTTGATCTCAGCCTAGATCTTGACCTCAGTGTCATGAGTTCAAGTCCCACACAGGGTTCCATGCTGGGTGTGGAGCTTACTTTTAAAAAAAAGTATTTTTTCCATATGTGTGTCTGGACACAACATCATTAATATGAAAATCATTTCTCTTAGGCACTGCAGTGTCATATTTGTCATAAATTAAGTGACTGTGTTTATGTAAGACTCTATTTGCCTAAGCAAGTAGAGATTATGTTTTATTGTTATCTTTTCTTTATTCTTATGCTGTTACCATACTGGTTTTTAAAATTCAATTTAGTTAACATATAGCTAACATATAGTTTCTGGGATAGAGTTTAGTGATTCATCAGTTGCATATAATACCCAGTAGTCATAATATCAAGTGCCCTCCTTAATACCCATTACCCAGTTACCCTGTCCTCCCAACAACCTCCCCTCCAGCAACCCTCATTTTGTGCCCTATTGTTAAGACTCCATTATGGTTTCCTCTGTCTCTGTTTTTATCTTGTTTTGTTTATCGTTTCCTTCCCTAGTTCATCTGTTTGGTTTCTTAAATTCCATATATGAGTGAAATCATATGACATTTGTCTTTCTCTGACTGACATTATTTTGCTTAGCATAATACCCTCTGGTTTCATCCATGTTGTTGCAAATGGTAAGATTTCATTTATTTTTTTTTTTAAATGATTTATTTATTTGACAGAGATGACAAGCAGGCAGAGAGGCAGGCAGAGAGAGACAGGGGAAGCAGGCTCCCTGCTGAGCAGAGAGCCCGATGTGGGGCTCGATCCTAGAACTCTGGGATCATGACCTGAGCTGAAGGCAGAGGCTTTAGCCCACTGAGCCACCCAGGCACCCCCA
>NC_081567.1:2541652-2589446 GCF_022355385.1 Mustela nigripes
CCAGGACCCTGGGATCATGACCTGAGCCGAAGGCAGCGGCTTAACCCACTGAGCCACCCAGGCGCCCGATTTCATTCTTTTTAATGGTTCAGTAATACCCCATAGAGTTTGTGTGAACACACACACACACACATGCATCACGTCGTCTTTATCCATTCATGTGTTGAAGGACATCTTGGCTCTTTCCATAATCTGGCTGTTGTGGACACTGTACTATATAACCATTGGAGTGCATGTGCCACTTCAAATCAGTTTTTGTATCCTTCAGATAAATGCCTAGTGGTGCAGTTCCTGGGTTATAGGGTAGCTCTGTTTTTAACCTTTTGAGGATCCTCCATACTGCTTTCTGGAGTGGCTGCACCAGCTTGCATTTCCACCACCAGTGTAAGAGAGTTCCCCCTTCTCCACATCCTCACCAATATCTGTTGTTTCCAGAATTTTAAATTTCAGCCATTTTGACCCGTGGGAGATGGTATCTTGTTGTAGTTTTGATATGTAGTTCCCTGATGTGGAGTGATGTTGAGCATTTTTCATGTGTCTGTAAGACATTTGTATTGCCTTACTTGGAGAAATGTCTGTTTCATGTCTTTGGCCCATTTCTTGACTGGATTTTTTTTTGGGGGGGGGGTGTTAAGTTTGATAAGTTCTCTATAGATTTTGGATACTAGCCCTTTACTCAGTATGTCATTTGCAAATATCTCCTCCCATTCCATAGGTTACCTTTTAGATTACCACACTATTTTAATGACTATAGTTTTATAAGTAGACTTTAAATTTGGTAATGAAAGTCTCTAAATTTGTTCTCTTCAACATTGTCTTATTATTGACTTTTTTTGTATTTCTTTGTAAGTTTGTAGAATCAATGTCAAATCACAGATACATGCAAACATGTAAAAGTACTCTGCTAAGATTCTGAATTGCATTAAATCTGTAGGTCAGCTCGAGGACAATTGACATCATTACAGTTATGTATCTTTTAATGCATGACTTCAGTGTATTCTATTTTAAATTTTGCATTTTCTTAAAGATTTTATTTATTTATTTGACAGAGAGAGAGATCACAAGCAGGCAGAGAGGCAGGCAGAGAGAGAGGGGGAAGAAGGCTTCCCACTGAGCAGAGAGCCCAGTGCGGAGATTGAGGCAGAGGCTTAACACACTGAGCCACCCAGGTGCCTCAGATTTTGTAGTTTTAAAGAACAAATCGCATGAGGTTATTGTCTGTTCATGCCTTGAAGTATCTTGTCCATTTAGTAGGAATTTGGTATTAAATTTGTAGCAAATTCTTATACCCCTTTTTGCATGATCTTATGCTTTTAGTTATGAAGTTTTTATATATTTTATCACTTTGAAATGTGTCTGGTTCCAAATGATTTGAACCTCATGAATCTTCCCTGTTTTTTTTTTTTTTTTAAACTTTATTTGAAGTTGACATATTCAGGACAGGACCGGATATAGCTGTTCCCCAGTGCCATCAAGAACTCAGGCTCTTCCTGTCTTTCTGCTTCTGCTTCCTTACAGTGTTGGTTTTTGTCCCTATGCTTGCTGCCTCATAGTCGTGGCAACACTTGTCTATTCCAGGCAGGAAGTAGGGAGAAGGTCCAAGAGATGAAGGGAGATGCCTGCAGAATGTATTTGTTCACTCTCTGTTCTAAAACTGAGAAAGCAGATGCTTTCCCAAGTTCTCACCCCACAGATTAGTGTTTCCAGAGCTGAGAACTGTTGTTGGGCAGAACTCAGTCCCATAGACTGTCTGGAACTGTCACTAATCAAGGCCAGTGAGGTCACCACAATGATCAGTTTATTTAAAGCTATTGTAAGTCCTGTCCGTGGCCTCCTCTCCCTCTCTACTGCTAATTGAAAGTTCTTTATTTTTTTTTAAGATTTTATTTATTTATTTGAGAGAGGGAGAGAGAGAGCACAAGCTAGGGAGTGGGTAGAGGAAGAAACAGACTCCCTGCTGGGCAGGGAACCCCTTGCAGGACTTGATCCCAGGACCCCGGATCATGACTTGAGTGGAAGGCAGATGCCTAACCCAGAACTGACTGGGGTTCTTACAGCAGAAAAAGAGAAAAGTATTGTGTAGATAAGAGAAGGTGTTTGTCACTTTTATTTAGTTTTCTCAAATAATATGTTAATTTTTAGAACTCTGCCTGCTTTTGGGTAGCAAAGAAAGTGATTTTAATTTTGAGTATTTTTGCTTTTTTGTTCAACATTTTAAAATTAACTGATTTGGGGATAAGTGTTTATATTAGTCTTTTTTTTTTTTTTTAAATCTACTAAGATTTGGTGGTATTCTAAGAAAGTAAATGGCATTCCTATTTCCATAAACTGCTTTTTCCTGGAGAGTTTAGGCATAATGGCATTTATCTTTTTAATGGGAAAAAAGCTTTCTAAGTTTTCATCTGTTAAATGGTAGAATGGGGACAAGTGTAGTGCATGTGGGTCACATACTGTGACCTGGTTGCCATATTATAGTTTGGTGTGATTGAGTTATGATTTTTATAAGAAGAGTCTGGGAAAGTTGGAAATTGGTAAATTAAATCACTTTATCTGAGAAAGCTTAGTGAATTACTACTTTTCAGAAATTCTGCTTCAAAATCTGAATCAGTAAATTACTATAGGCTGTAGGTGTTTATGTCATTAAAAAACTGAAGTTTTTTTGTGTGTATCTGTTATTTGATGCAGTTCAGCTTTTATAAATGATTATTTTTTAATCTTTGGAAGAAATTTGGAAATGTGCTTTTAGTGGAGAACAGGAGTTTGGTAGTTTATACTATTTCAGTATGTCAAATCAGTTGATGTATACAAAATCTCATTTACTCAATTTCCAAATATAAGGAGTTGAATCTTGCCATTCCCTACCATGTCTATATTTATTTTATAGGTTATATTATCTTGCCTAATGTCCCGATCTGAGACTAATTAGGAATACAGCTGACTCTTGAACACTACGGGGGTAAGGGGTGCCAACCCCTACACAGTAAAAATGTGCATATAACTAATGATTCTCTCAAAACCTAACTATGTACTATAGCCTACACTTGACCAGAAGCTTACTGGTAACAGAAACAATCAGTTAACTCCTGTTTTGTATTATATATGGTATTCTTACACTAAAATAAGCTAGAGAAAAGAAAATCTTCTTAAAATCATAAAAAAGGGAAAATACACTTATAAGTACTGTATTGTATTTATTGAACAACAACAACAAAAAACAGGTGTAAGTAAACCCTGTAGTTCAAACCTATGTTGTTCAGGGGTCAACTATGTTTGTGGTGTCAAGTAGCTTAGACTGAATGAATGAATCAGTTAAAAGAACTAATTTCAGGACAAAACCCAGCCCAATTATTATAAACTGGAGAATAAATGAATCTTAAAATTGTTTAACATATAGAAACCAGTTCTAGTTACCTGTATTTCCTCATTGCTCTGTTTTTTATCATTTGGCATTTTTATCATTCATTCATTCATTCATTCACTTAGAAAAGGAGAGGGGCAGAGGGAGAGGGACAGAGAGTGTCTTAAGCAGGCTCCACTCCCAGCATGGAACCAACTTGGGGCTTAATCTCAGCAACCCTGACTCATGACCTGTGCTGAAATTAGGAGTTAGAGGCTTAACTGACTGAACTACGAAGGCACTGCTGGCATTTTTAAATAAGAAATCGTAGACTAGATTTTTGACTGAAGAGCAGCTTTTTTATCTTTGATAGAGAAATGTTTCTTTTTACATTCTAAATAATACATCAACAACGTTCAAGACCAAATCTCAGCCAATTTGAAACACATATCTGATGTGGAAGTTTCATAGGATATTATATACATACATAGGACTTAACTGGATTGTGCACATTTTAATGTTTTTACCTGTCATGCGTGATGGTTGGTATATTGTAGAAATCAGTTTGGAGAACAATCAAGGTAAGAAACCTTGTGACCCAGAGGTTGCCCAGTACAGCCTTTCTGTTGTTGGATCTTGGCTTTTCTCTAGCTTTTTTTGATTCTTGCTCATTTTTGAGGGTTGTTTTCCATCCAGCCATTGTGACAGTTTTGTGAGCAACATGGTCTCATTCCCATGAATTCCTTGTCTACTTAATACATCTAAAATTGGACTCTTGTTATTTAAAACCATCACTCTGAGCGATATAACAAGCTCATGAAGTTTTAGCCAACATCCACATCTCCCTGAGAAGCCCTGTGATTTCACTAGCCAGAATGTCTTTGTGCAAGAGTCAGAGTAGGGGAAAAGGGGAAAATGATGTGAAGAAAAAAACCTAAATGGCCAGAGAACAGAGCAGCAGCTGCTGTGGAATGGCATGAGGGCTGAATTCAAGTTTTAAGTTCTGGATTAGAATCCTTCTGGTACTTCACAGTTGTGTGACTGGTCATCACTAAACTATTCCAAGGTTTGGTTTTATTTTATTTTATTATCTTATTTTAATTTGACAGAACAAGTAGGGTGGAGTGGCAGGCAGAAGAAAAGGAAGACATAGGCCTCCCACTGAGCATGAAGCTCGATGTGGGGCTCCATCCCAGCACCCCAGGATCACTACCCTATCCAAAGGCAGATGCTTAACTGACAAAGCCACCCAAGTGCTCTGTGAGGTTTCTTTTTTTTTTCTTTTCTTTTTTTTTTTTTTGCCTTAGAGTTTTCCCTATCCTTCTTCTGTCCCATCTTTTCAATGGATAATGTACCTTATACTTGACAGAGAAACAGAAGCCATTAAATTAAAAATTCTTATAATATCCTACTTCTAGTAATGAGTGAGCTACATACATTTTCAGCATTTTCTCTTTTTGTTAAATATTTAAAATTAGTTATCTCCACTTGGATTTGGAATTCAATCCTGTTTTATCCTCCTAAGAAATGTGTATTATCAATTTATCTTTTAACTTTTTCCTTTCTTAAAATTCAAATTGCTGCTCATGACCCTAAGCAATTCTATCAGCATTTGAATGTACTCAAGACTCTTCTATATTAAAAAAGAACCATGACCTTCCCCAACCCTACATCTACCTAGCTAATGCCATCTTTCTCTCTCTTCCCACTTAAAACAAACTTCCGGAAAGAGTTGTCTGTATTTGCTGCCTCAACTCAAACTTGTCTTGTTTCCATCATTCTACCAAAATTGCCCTGGATAGGGTATCAGTGGCCTCAGGGAAACCAGGCCCAAAGGATGTTTTCAGTTCACATCTCACTTGACTTTTCAGTAGGACTCTTCACTATTGGTCTCTCAGTTCTTTTGAAATAGTTACAATAAGCCTTCTTTGTTAATTTCTTCCTGAAAGACCCCTGCTTTTTCTCTTGATATTTTTTGGGGGGCTGAATATCATTATCTACCAGTCGTATAGTGTCCTCCCCAAAGCTAGTCCTAATTCTATTCTGTTCCCAGTCAATAATCTTCTAACCTTTTTCATGAACATGGTTTGGATAGTCCTCTACCATGTTATATATTGATGATTCAAATTTATCTGGGCTCTCAAGTTCTGTATCCAACCATCAACTCTCACTTCGGTGTTTTGAGGGTACCCCAGACTCAACATATACTAGGCCAAGCTCTTCTATCTGGTCAAGCACTCCATAACTTAGGAGTCATTCTTAATGCCTCATCCATATGATCCCCACATTTCATGGATTTTCCTCCCAAATGTCTTTCCCACCTGTCCTGCCTGTTTCCGCTGCTGCCTAAGCCCTTCCTGTCTGTTTGCCATTCATTGCCAACAGGATTTCTGAAACACAACAATAATATCATCCTACCCTATCTGCTTGTTCTTTAGTGCCTTCCCTTTGCTGTTAGATAAAGGCTGGAATTCTTAATATGGACTATGTGGTCTGAATTTTACCTCTCTGCTCTCTTTTCCTTTCCTCTGATGTGTGAGTTAGTGCCTTGTTCCCTCCTGCTAGGGGGCTTTACACTTGTTTCTTATTCTTCCCTCACCTAACTTTCCTCCTCCAGATGTTAGCACAGGCATCATTTCCTTAGGGAGGTTGTTCCTGACTCTTGTGGAGACTGGGTGAGGACTTGTAGGCTTTCCTTGTCCTTCATAGTCCTTTGTATACATATAAATTGACATTTAGTTTAGTGATAATTTGATTAATTTCCCATGACATCAAGGACCAGGTCTTTTTTTTTTTTTTTTTTTTTTTTTTACTGCAGCATTTTAACCTTGGTGCTACAAAATGCTTAGTATTATTTGCTTGGGACTGACATATTCTGAATGAGCAAATAAACAAGGAAAGAATGAATTAATGACATCAGATAGATTGGGATTTGAGCCCTGGCTCTGATACTTGTTATTTGACTGTGAGCATGCTTTTACAGGAGTCAGTTTCTGTAAAAGCCTTTTCTTCCTCATCTGTTGAATGGGGATTGTAAGGGTATCTGGATGGCTTAGTGGGTTAAGCGTTGGACCCTTGATTTTGACTCTCAGGTCGTGATCTCAGGGTTGTGAGATGGAGGCTGCCCAGTGGGGAGTCTGCTTAAGATTCTCTCTCCTCTTTAGGAGGAAGGATGAATGAAAATTTCATAGTACAGTGCCAGCCCATGATAAGTGCCAATTAATCATCAGACAATCATGATTATTACTATAGGAGTGTTTGTAATTTCAAGTTTTCTAAAGTGAGTTTTCTGTGCATGTTTAAACTACTGCAGCTTCAAGGAAAAAAATGATGGACTTAGGCTTTGTGAATCTTCATTCTGCTTGTCTCTCTTGTAATGTAATCTTGTAATGCCCTTATGTTTGTGCATGTGAGTGTCTGATTTTAACACATTGCTTCCATAACAGGCTGTATGAGGAGGACCTAGTATGATGGTAACCTTGGCACCTGAACTGGCTTGTTTGACACATTCCAGGCATGTGGACTCCATCTTTCTCCTTTAATCCCACTCCAGACACCTGTAAAGAGCTGTGTCTCCCATCTTTGGGGCTGTGGAACCCAGAAGGCCAAGCAGATGTAAAATATTGTTACTCTTAATCATTCCTTTTCTGACAGTTTTAATCTGAAAACAATCAGCCTCCTTTAGGATGCTTTAACTATGACTTAACCAGGCATTTAAATATTTTATGTACTTATTTCTGAGTATTGTTACACTGGCACATCTTTCTCCAAGTGAAACATACAAATGCTCATTTCAAGTTTATAAAGTGTTTTGGGATGGAGAAACTTTTGCTTTTTATTGTTAGCAAGATAGTAAAGTTGAAACTTGGCATGACTTTCCATTCTCTCTTTTTTTAATAAAAGCTATACTTTAATTAATTAACTAGTTAGTTAATTAACTTTAAGAGAGAGAGAAAGAGAGCACAAGCAGGAGGAGGGGCGGAGTGGCAGAGGAGAGGGAGAGAGGGAGAATCTTAAAAAAATTAAGCAGGCTCCATGCTTAGTGCAGAGCCCAGTGTGGGGCTTGATCTCATGACTCTAATACCATGACCTGAGCCACAATCAGAAATTAGACACTTAACTGGCTGAGCCACCCACAAACACCTAGAAAAGCTGTTCTTTTAAAGCCAACATTTATAATACAGGACCATAAATATTTTCTTAATACAATTCATTATGGGGCACCTGGGTGGCTTAGTGGGTTGAGGCCTCTGCCTTCAGCTCAGGTCATGATCTCAGGGACCTGGGATTGAGCCCCACGTCGGGCTCTCTGCTGGGTGGGGAGCCTGCTTCCTCCTCGCTCTTTGCCTGTCTCTCTGTCTTCTTATGGTCTCTGTCTGTCAAATACATGAGTAAATAAAAATCTTAAAAAAATACAATGCATTGTATGTTTAACATTCACATATAAAGAAAGTACCTTGGCTGAAGTACATTTCAGTTTTATGAATTATTTCCCAGTTCAATGTTTTTATAGCAGATTTTTACAAAATATATCATGACCTTATATATTAGTTTTTATCTGGAGAAAAATGTACATATATGTAATTTTACTTTATAATTTGCCATTAAATTATAGTTTACACTGAGTATTTAAAAAAATAATATACCTGAGTGGCTCATGCTAACGTTTTTGCTAGCCAGTAGTACACCTGAGGAATACCCCTGAATAGGGAGTGCACACACACACTCTTACAGGAATCAAGAATCAGAAATTTGAGTGTGGTGAAACTAATTCTGTGAGAGAGACTGCTGTTGGAGAGCTTCCCAATGCAAATTGCAGTTAATTTTCCACTCAGAGTGAATATTGGAATTCTGAGGACAAATCCTCAGAACTTTTTGATTTATGATATGGGCCAGCTTCTGGGGTAAAGCAGAGGCTCTCATGTCTAGTTTGTCACCTGTGACAATCAATGGCATTCTCTAGAAGTTCTCATAATTCTTTCCAACATTTGTACAACATGTACAAATTCAACGATGAATAAAACTATTTAAACCAAAAAATGAAGATTTTTTGAGAAATGGGCATAGAAAACATAGTGAAAACCTCAGCATAATTTGATATTTCAGCAATTGAAGACAAAAGCTGAGAAGATGTATCTCTAGTAGAGATATTCTGATGTCCCTAACCATTGGTTTTTCTTGTTATTTGATACCTATGAAAGCTTTTCTTTCTTTCTTTTTCATATCTTTATGTCCCTCTAATTGCTGAGTTTTGTATAGTGTTGTGTTATTGGTAAGATCTAGCCTACCATGTACTATAAACACAGTCTTCCTGATTAATTACTTTTTGGAAGGTGGGAAAGTCCTATAAAGGTAGGTGGATTTGGCATGCCTGGGTGGCTCAGTTGGTTGAGCATCTGCCTTCAGCTCCAGTTGTGGTCCCAGGGTCCTGGGATTGGGTCCCACATCGGGCTACTTGCTCAGTGAGGAGCATACTTCTCCCTCTCTTTCTGCTGGCAGCTCCCCATGCCTGGACTCTCTCTCTCTCTCTGTGCCAAATGAATAAAAAAAAAAAATTGTTTTGTTGTTGTTGTTGTTTTTTGTTTTTTGTTTTTTAAATGTGGGTGGATCTATCTTCTCTTATCTGCTTATCTGAACATTCAGGCAGACTTGGAAGGCCTGGAAGGAGTGTCTGGTGAATCAGCTTAGAGTATTATATTGGTGTTTACTAAAGGATTTTACACCTTATGGGTAGAGCATTTCAGGGAGTCAATGCTGAGTTATCCATTGGTCTAAAATCCTATCCAACTGTAGGGACACAGAGGAGGACTTAACCATATCTGAGACGTGTTCAGGTGACCAGATCCTTTGTGAATAGAAGGTGCTATAGTAATTTTCCATCACGCTGTTTTTCTGGACTGATGTAAGGGACAGACATGAACCCTTTATTTATTTATTTAACATATAATGTATTATTTATTTCATGGGTTCAAGTCTGTGATTCATCAGTCTTACATAATTCACAGCACTCACTATAGCACATTCACTCCCCAATGTCCATTACCCAACCCCCTTACCCTTGACACCCCCCTCCCCTCCAGCAACCCTCAGTTTGTTTCCTAAGATTAAGAGTCTGTTATGGTTTGTCTCCCTCTCTGGCTTCATCTTGTTTCATTTTTTCCTCGCTTCCCCTATGATCCTCTACCTTGTTTCTCAAATTCCGCATATCAGTGAGAGCATATATTTCTTTCTCTGATTGATTTATTTCGCTTTGTATAATACCGTCTAGTTTCATGCACGTCATTGCAAATGGAAAGATTTCATTTTTGAGGGCACCTGGGTGGTTCAGTTGGTTGAGCTGCCTTTCGCTCAGGTCATGATCCTGGACTTCCAGGATTGAGTCCCGCATCGGGCTCCCAGCTTCTTGGGGAGTCTGCTTCTTCCTCTGACCTTCTCCTCTCTTATGCTCTCTCTCACTCATTCTCTCTCAAATAAATAAATAAAATATTTTTAAAAAAGATTTAATTTTTGATGGTTGCATAATATTCCTGTGTGTGTGTGTGTGTGTACATACTACATCTTTTTTATCCATTCAACTGGGTTTTTTTTTTGTCTTTTTTTTTTTAAATTTCTTTTCAGCCTAACAGTATTCATTGTTTTTGCACCACACCCAGTGCTCCATGCAATACGTGCCATCCTTAATACCCACCACCTGGTTCCCCGAACCTCCCACCCCCCGCCCCTTCAAAACCCTCATGTTGTTTTTCAGAGTCCATAGTCTCTCATGGTTCACTTCCCCTTCCAATTTCCCTCATCTCCCTTCTCCTCTCCATCTCCCCATGTCCTCCATGTTATTTGTTATGCTCCGCAAATAAGTGAAACCGTATGATAATTGACTCTCTGTGATGGACATCTACGCTATTTCCATAGCTTGGCTATTGTGGACATTGCTTCTGTAAACACTGGGGTGCAAGTTCCCCTTCAGATCACTACATTTGTATCTTTGGGACCAACACCCAGTAGTGCAATTGCTGGGTTGAGGATAGCCCTATTTTCAGTTTTTTGAGGAACCTCCATGCTGTTTTCCAAAGTGGCTGCACCAGCTTAGGGTTGATTCCCACCAACGGTGTAAGAGGGTTCCCCTATCTCCACATCCTGTCAACATCTGTTCGTTCCTGACTTGTTAATTTAAGCCATTCTGACCATGTGAGGTGGTATCTCATTGTGGTTTTGATTTGTATTTCCCTGATGCTAACTAATACTGAGCATTTTTTCCTGTGTCTGTTGGCCATTTGTATGTCTTCTTTGGAGAAATATCTGTTTAAGTCTTCTGCCCACTTCTTGATTGGATTTTTTGTTCTTTGGGTGTTGAGTTGGATAAGTTCTTTATAGATTTTGGATACTAGCCCTTTATCTGATAAGACTTTTACAGATATCTTTTGTCCATTTTGTCCATCATCTTTTGGTTTTGTTGAATGTTTCCTTTGCTGTGCAAAAGCTCTTTATCTTGATGAAGTCCCAATAGTTCATTTTTGCCTTTGTTTCCTTTGTCTTTGGACACATGTCTAGTTTGTTTCCTAAGATTAAGAGTCTGTTATGGTTTGTCCCCCTCTCTGGCTTCATCTTGTTTCATTTTTTCCTCGCTTCCCCTATGATCCTCTACCTTGTTTCTCAAATTCCACATATCAGTCAGAGCATATGATATTTCTTTCTCTGATTGATTTATTTCGCTTTGCATAATACCATCTAGTTTCGTGCACGTCATTGCAAATGACAAGATTTCATTTTTGATGGCTGCATAATATGGATGCCTGACCATGTGAGGTGGTATCTCATTGTGGTTTTGATTTGTATTTCCCTGATGCCAACTAATACTGAGCATTTTGGCTGAGGTTGAAGAGGTTGCTGAGGTTGAAGAGGTTGAAGAGGTTGCTGCCTGTGTTCTTCTCAAGGATTTTGATGGATTCCTATCTCACATTTAGGTCTTTCATCCATTTTGAGTCTTTTTCGTGTGTATATGGTGTAAGGAAACGGTCCAGTTTCATTCTTCTGCATGTGGTTGTCCAATTTTCTCAACACCATTTGTCGAAGAGACTATCTTTTTTCTATTGGATATTCTTTCCTGCTTTGTCAAAGATTAGTTGACCATAAAGTCAAGGGTCTATTTTTGGGCTCTCTCTTTTGTTCCATTGATCTATATGTCTGTTTCTGTGCCAGTACCATACTGTCTTGATGATTACAGCTTTGTAATAGAGCTTAAAGTCTGGAATTTTGATGCCCCCAGCATTAGTTTTCTTTTTCAACAATCCTTTGGCCATTTGGGTCTTTTCTGGTTCCATACAAATTTTAGGATTATTTTTTCCATTTCCATGAAAAAGTTGATGGATTACATTAAATGTGTAGATTGCTTTAGGTAGCATAGATATTTTCACAATATTTACTCTTTCAATCCAAGAGCATGGAACGTTTTTCCATTTCTTTGTGTCTTCCTCAATTTCTTTTATGAGTATTCTGTTGTTTTCTGAGTATAGATTCTTTGCCGCTTTGGTTAGATTTATTCCTAGGTTATTATGATTTGGGGTGCAATCGTAAATGGGATTGACTCCTTAATTTCTCCTCTTCTGAATGACACACTGACCAGATGGACTTTATAGATATATTCAGAAAATTCCATCCCAAAACAATAGAATACACATTCTTCTCTAGTGCCCATGGAACATTCTCCAGAAGAGATCACATCATGAGTCACAGATCAGGTTCCAACCAGTACCATAAGATTGGGATCATTCCCTGCATATTTTCACATCACAGTGCTTTGAAACTAGAACTCGGTCACAAGAGGAAAGTTGAGAAGAACTCATATACATGGAGGCTAAGGTGCAGCCTACTAAGGAATGAATGGGTCAACCAGGAAATTAAAGAGGAATTTAAAAAAATTCATGGAAACAACAGTTCATATGAAATTGCTTGTCGTTTTTACTTATCACTTAAAATAATTGATTCCTTTCTTATGTGGCTTTAGCTAATAATGGCAGAGCTATCCAAATGCTTATGATAGTCTGTCAAGAGGATTGCCCAAAGCTCCCCATCCGCCTCTCCAAGCCAAGTTGAATTGAACAACATAAAAGGAATTTTCATACTTAAGGATTTTGACTAATGATTTACTATGTGTTAGATAGATAGCAAATGACTGGAGGCATTGAGTTCTTAAAATCAGAAATACTTACACACCATCCATAGTAAACATCTAGTTCTTTTTTATTAGTATCTTTTTTTTAGTTCTTTTGATAAATAAGCTGTAAAAATCTCTCTCTCTCTTTACACACACACCCACCATCTTAAGGAAAGACACCAAGATATTGATAAATGTGGCTATACCTGGGTGGTAGAATTTGGGATCCTTTCTACTTTGCCCTATGCTTCTTGGGGAACACATTTTATGATCAATAAGATACTTTTTTCTATAACAAGCACATATTTTTATAATAGGAAAAGTGCTCTTAAAATTTGCTGTTAATTAAAGACCGTAAAATTTGTATATTGACCAAAATTTGAATTGGAGCTAAATACCACTTATATTTCTCATGAAGAAGAAAATATTTTTTTACTCCTGTAATTAAGATCTCTACTGATGGTGTTTAAGAATTGTCCATTGTACTTTTGATACATGTGAAAACTGTACCTGGTAAAATAACTATGTAATAGATTTTTGGAAAAATGGACTAGATATTCCTTTACCTGAGTGAGTTTGTCTGCTTTCAGCTCATTTTCATAGTAAATTCTTTTAAATTTGGTACCTGTTGCTAAATTACAACAGAAATCATAGTCCATCTTTGCAACTGTCAAGATTGCTTAAGCACAAATTTTGTTGAAACCTTTAAGAATTTGTCTTATGAACAATTTCTTCATAAGTGATTTCATTCTACATTTTTTGGACTTCTGATTTGAGGTAGGATTACAAATAAGCTTAATTTTAAGTGTTTTAAATTGGACAGTATTTAATTAAAACTAATTCTCCAAATGAAAATTTATTTCTTGCCCATAGCCTAAGTCCTTATTTATTAACTTTTGCACTGAACAGTGCTTGGAGAAATCTGAAAATGCATCACAAACTTATCAGAGATCTTGCTTTTATATAGTTTTTAAGCTTTTTGAGTTTCTAATTGTTATACGTAAGTGACATAATCATTATTGTTACTGTATTTCTTGAATGAGGATTTAAGTAATTCTCCACCTCAGATATTTATAATGCAATATATCCAAGAAATGAATAGCTGTCTCAGTATTTTTGGATGGAAGAAATAAAGCATAGAGAATCAGTCTGTTCAGGTTGTGAAAAAAGTTCAGGTATGTATGTTCAGCATTCCTTTATTCCTTTTTCACATGAGACATTCTTTTCCAAGAGAAGCATATTTTCTTTTACTTGTGAAACACAGTTCTCTTGTGCCCAATACTGTGTTTTCTGAAAGGGTATAAATACAAGTCGCCTGATATAATTTTGGGAGCTAACTTTAAATAATTTGGGCTTTTCCCTGGTTACATGAAGTTACAAAGTACTCATTAGCAATACATTGTTTTTTTGGATTGTTTTTAAGGATTGTTTTTTTGATCATGTGATAATCTACAGGCTGGTTTTCAATTTGAAATTTTTTATCAATTGATTTCATCAGAAGTTCTTTGATAGAGTAGAACTGATGATGTGCAGTCAGTAGCATTAGGTACTGTGTATTTCAGTATTTTTAAGTATTTATGGAGGGCTTATCTGGTTCATTGTGATTTGGTTTTTCCAGCCAGGGCTTATTTCTTGCGGTTTTCCAAAGTAAGGTTTTTGGGTTTTTTTGTTTTGTTTTTGGGTTTTTTTGTGAGTGAATGCCATGGTTTTCCTTATCCATTGACCTTTCTAAGGACTTTGCATTCTCTATTTAATGCCTAATTATTTAAGGGTTCTTTGAGCAGTTTGCTTGAAGTCTGTTTTTCCCTCTTAGCCATTGACAGCAAAACACATCTGCCTGAGTGAAGCCCCTTTGATCTTCAGAGAGCTTTATCTAAAGGGAGATTAAAAAGAAGTCTGTCAGGCATTTTCCCTAAGAAATTGAAAATGCTTCCTAAGATTTCAGATCAGGTGAAGCTGCTTCCCTGAATTAAGACATAGGAAAATAACTATATTGTTCAGCGGTTTAATCATAGGTTAAAGATTTCAGAGATTTGCCTTACTTGGTATGAGGGAATATTTTATTTCAGCACAGACATAAATTTCATGCAAAAATATTGATGGCCGGAAGCAACTTCTGTCCATTAATTTTACCTTTTTTTTTTTCTTTTTTTAATTGTACTTGTTTCTCTGGAGAAGAAATGAATGAGGTTCTGTTCATTTTTAGTTCTGTTGGGGCCTAGCGTCATCGGAAGAATTTTTAACTGCTCTCTTCTGAATCTAGAGTTTAAAGATTTCAGACTTGAATATGATACAGTTTTTGAACATAGGTTCAGGTTGGGTGTGGTGAAGTCTGGAGTGGACAGCCAAGAAAGAATTCTTGAGACGTCGTTGGTGCAAAATGGTGGTTTCATTAAAGCAAGGGGACTGGACTTGTGGGCAGAAAGAGCTGCTGTGCCAGCTTTGTGGGGGTGTGTGATTGTATATTTGGAAGTTGGGTGAGATAAAGAAAAGGGTAGGTTTTCAAAAGAACTTTCATATGCTGAAGATGACCTACAAGATACTGAAGGCCTTGCCATTGTCAAGTTAAAGTTGTTTTTCCCTCTAGCAAGGCCTTAATATTAAGACCCTTGGGAGCTTCCTGGATGAACTTTACGCTCTTCCTGCCTTAAGTATTTGTTAGTGGGTGGAGATTATGAGGACATTTAATTTTATCTACATTTCCTTCTGGAAGTTAGGTTATTGATGAGAATGCTTTTTTCCTGGGGGACCTGGGTGGTTCAGGTCAACCACCTGGGTGGTTGAGCATCTGCCTTTGGCTCAGGTCATGATCTCAGGATTCTGGGATCCAGCCCACCATCTGGCTCTGGGCTCAGCGGGGGAGTCTGCTTTTCTCTCTGACCCTGCTCCCTCCCATGCTCTTCCTCTCTCTCACTTTCTCTCTTTCAAATAAATATATAACATCTTAAAAAAAAGAATGCTTTTTTCCTGTCAATCACTAAGACTTTTGTAAATTGAGGGAGACTCCTCAGGACTATAATGTCTAAATTAACCGTTTGTTTTTCCTGCCCTTAGCTTTAGGGCAGCCAGGAGTGCTGGATAAATGTCCTACATATCCCACCTTGAGTGTGGTGGCAGGGGAGGCAGGCTCTGTGGAGTGTCTGCTTGTGTTCTGTCCTCAGCTTGCCTTCGGCTCCCTCATCACAAAAGCTGACCCCCTCCCTCCTTTTACACACACACACACACACACACACACACCTTATTTTGTGCCAAGCTCCGGATTTGTACTCTTTACCAGGAACAAACCTCACAGGTGTAGGATCTGGTATGCTGTAGGCTTCAGAGGAAGTTCACATACAATCCTTAAAATACTGTATGCAATTATTTAAAGATCTCTCAAAGTACTTCACTTTTAGTAAAGAAATACAAAATCTATACTCAAACTAAATTGAATTTCTGATTTACTATTAATTTTAATCTTTTAATAACTTAAAGCTAAGAGGAGCTAATGGAATTAATTTATAACACAGAATACATCTGTAAAAAGTCTGCTTTGAACCTTTACAGTCCATGAGAAAACCTTGAGGAGAAAGAAGAACCTGTAACAGGGTATGATGGAAACTCTTTATTGAAGTTGGGGGTGTGGAAGGAGAGGAAGCAATAAGAAAGTCCAACATAGGGTTACAGTTTGATTTCTGAAATGAATGGTTGAAAGGACACAGAAAATAGGCTGACAGAAGAATCAAGCTTTCTAAATTTCTTTTCAGAAATTCCAGGCTTTTTATGAAATTTTGAGAAAATGACTTAGCCTTATGTTTCTCCATTTTGAGCTGCTTGGAAGAAAATATCGTATAAATGCTAATTTCTGCTATAATCATTTATCCACCTTGTATTATGTGCTTAAAGAGTTAGAGAATCCAGAAGCTGTTTAATATACAAGGCATTGCCTATAAAATACTGCCTTATCACATAAATAGTTTGCTGTATTTGATAAGCAACTACCTCTCTCCCCCCGCCCCATTTTCATCCCCCAAGTAATCGCTGAGTTGACCAGAAAGACCCTGTCAACATCTGGCAATTATTATATTTGTTTGAGGACTATTGGAACATGGGACTTGAGTTGCTATTAGTTGATAACATTTTGATGTCCTTCATTTCATTAATTAGTTTAGGAAAACTATTTGGATTTCATATATAAGTACTTGGTAATTACTTAAGTCATGAGAAGACTGAGAGAGGTCCAAGTGTCCTATTAATTCCTTTGAGTCTGAAAATTTTCTCATAATTGGTTTGGCAAGAAGAATAAGTGAGATTAGTTGCTAATGAGGAGATAAATATGTAATTTTAGCATGATGTAAAGCTGTGATTGTCAGTAAGTGGTATTAGGAATCTAGATTATTTTTATTAAACCTTGTTTCTTTCTGTAAAATCATTATCAACTCCTGATATTGTAAATTGGGTTATTTCACACCATTATTTTTAATATGTGTTAATCCTCAAACTACAGGTACTTAAAACCTTGTTAATTAAGGAGTCATTAATAAAGTTAGCAATATGAGCAGTCAGTTTATAGTCTTCAGCTAATTCAGATGAAATTCAATTTGGCATATTTACGTTGTGTTTTCAATTTGGCCTAAGCACTTAAAAGAAGTTTAGAGTAAGAAATGCTGTCAGTTTAAACAGGCAAGCTGTGTGTTCAAGTGGACTGGTAACATGTAAAGAAAGATAAAATGCTTCTTTTAGTAGCCAAGAACAAAATAAGCTTTGTTTGGTTTGACTTTATTATAGTCCATTTGGCTTTCTGTTCTTAATGTACAACTTGCCTAGTTCTGCTAGTTTGAAGCACTCTCTGGGACTTCGTTCGTTAAACCTCAATTGTAAAGTGCAGTTTCTTTGCAACAAATATTGAAGTATTTTGCATTTGATTTGAAAAGGCTCATTTTACTCTTAAAAAAAAAAATCAAGGGGCGCCTGGGTGGCTCAGTGGTTTAAGCCGCTGCCTTTGGCTCAGGTCATGATCTCAGGGTGCTGGGATCGAGTCCCGCATCAGGCTCTCTGCTCAGCGGGGAGCCTGCTTCCCTCTGTCTCTCTCTGTCTGCCTCTCCATCTACTTGTGATTTCTCTCTGTCAAATAAATAAATAAATAAAATCTTTAAAAAAAAAAAATCAAACTCTTCAAATCATTGATAACTACAGTCGCTATTACTTGAAGCATACATCGTAGTCCTGAGTCAGGTTTTCACTTTAGTAATCTTCATATCCCTCTTCTGTGTTTTTGCTTATGCAGAAGAAGTGGTATTGTTCCAGTGTGTCTGCATGCTTCCTCATCCTTTATCTCTGGCTCCCACCCCACTATGTTTTGGGTTAGTAAATCTATAGTTCTATTCTTTTGTTGGCAAGAAGGATTATAAATATTATTTTGCATCTCTTGTTTCTTGATATCCTCAGAACTCCATTTTTAGCCATAATGTTGTGGGTTTGTTTTTGTTTTGTTTTGTTTTTTAAATAATTTTGAAGCAGCTCTTGCTGCAGGCAGAGGGATTAAAAAGAACAGTTTGGCTTCTACGTGTTCTACGTGTTCTACGTGTTCTACATTTTGCACAAATTTTATTTGTGAATCTGGTACATGTCCATTGTGTTGCTAGACAGTGTAAAGGAAATGAAAAGTTTTAGTGATTTTTTTTCCTTCCTGAGGAGATGCACTATCTAATTAGAGTGATGAGGCTAATAAGTTAGGAAACAATACAAGACTAATATGTATGTTTTAAAAGAACAAATATATACAACTATTATTGTTAAATCTTCACAGAATATTTTGTAACCAGTAATTACTGGTTTTAATATACTTAGTTAAAAATGTTTACTTCCCCATTATGAAGGCTTGAAATAAATGGGATAGTACTGTTTGAATTTTTTTTAGAGATTTATTTATTTACTTTAGAGAGAAGGAAAGGGTAAGGGAGAGGGAGATAGAGTCTTAAGCAGACTCTACGCTCTGTGTGTGTAGACCGATGCAGGGCTTGATCTCAGAACCCTGAGATCATGACCTGAGCTGAAACCAAGAGTCGAAGACTTAACTGACTGCGCCACCCAGGTGCCCTTACCATTTGAATTTTAAAGGAAATGAATTACTATGTGATTAAAGTTTGTATAACACCAGAAGGCTTTCAAAATTTCGAACTTTGGACCTAAATTACTGACAGTCTATTTGAAGAAACTTAAGCCAGCAACTTGCTTAAGTTACAAGCTTGGGAACAGTAGGGCAAACATTAGAACACAGGACGACAGCCATGTGTATTGGGGTTGCTGGCAGGGCTTAGGGAAGAAACACTTTTGACCATGACTGATGGAAGAAAATGAAGGAAGTTTCCTTCCCTCCCTCCTTCTCTTTTTCCCCCTCTTGCTACTCTTCTTTCTCCATCATCATCTTCATCATCATTACCCCTTTTATTTGTATGGCTCCTCTGGCTCACAAAATATTTTCATATACACCAAGATACTGGAGCAAGGCTGACTCTGATCTAAGATGGAAAAAAAAATACACCTGCAAATCAGTGAAACAGTTTGCTAAAGTAAGTGAAGCAAAACCTCAAACCCAAATTTCATACTCTAGGTCTTTTATACCATCTCTCAGAAAGCTGATTCTATCCCAAATCCTTCCCCCAAACCAGCAGAATCAATTAGAAGAATATGCAGAAAATGAAATTGTGTGTGAATGCTTATTGTAATTGTGTGCCTTGCACCTCTTAAAATGCTTTAAAAATTTACCTCTTCAATAATCCTTGTAGATTTGTGTTGTATGCATTATTAGTAGGTACGTGACATAAACAGAGCTCTAGGCTGGCTTGAAGAATAGCTTTGTGGAGTTTTAAACCTCCAAGGGACTGCCCCTCTCTAGATGGGACTCCTGCATAAAGGGAGATGATAGCAGTCCTAAAACGACCTCCATAAAAGCCTTTTGAATTCTACTCTATGCTTCCATATGCTTATTCATTACATTTCCCCTACAGCTTCAGCTACTATTATATCTTGAATTACTACTTACATTGTTTTCTTTCCAGTTGCCTATATTCTACTTCCAACTTGTTCCTTAACATAGAGCCCTAGCTCCTAAAGTAAGACAGTGAACACAACAGAGTTCAAGAAGTGTGGTAGAAACTAGGTGATCATTTTAGACCATTATCTTACCTTTACTTTGCTTAGGGTATTTTTCCAAAGTCATAAATATTCCTGGCTACCACAGCAGTAAAGGGAAATGGAAGGGATTTGGGCTTTCAAGTCAGAATAGTTTGGGGCATAAGATGCCCTCCACTATTTGCTAGCTGGGTGCCCTGAGGCAAATGCTTTGACATCTTTGGGCCTTGACTTTTTTATCTATAATATGAGGTAGATGCCTGTTATGTGGGATTGTATGATGGTCGTCTGTCTGTTCACTGGACTTCTCCATGAGATGTTTTAAGGACACTTCCTGCTCATTGGGCTCACTACTAACCTCAGTCTCTCCCTGGCACTACCCCTTTCAAAAGGTGTTCTCTAGTTTGGTTAATGGCACCATCCTCCATCTAGATAAACATTTCTCTTCCATATTTTATATGAAACACAGAACTGTTTTGCCATGTTTACCTCCTCTATTTCTCCCTCACCTGCTTTTCTCTACCTGTAATGACATCATATTCATTCACAGGACTGCCATCTCTCAGCTGGGTCATTGTAGCGACACCATAACTGGTTTCCTTGTTTTTACTTTGGTTACCCTGCAGTCCATCCTGTATGCAGCAACCAGGATAACATTTTTTTTTCTTAAAGATTTTATTTACTTGAGAGTGCAAGTGGGGTGGAGAGGGAGAAGCAGGCTCCCTTCCAAGCAGGGAGCCTGACACAGGACCCGATCCCATCACAACCTGAGCCTAAGGCAGACGCTCAACTGACTGCGCCACCCAGATGTCCCCGGGACAATATTTTTAAAACAAATTTGATCATGGCATTCTCTAGCTTAAGACTCTCCAGTTCTTTCCCATTGTCCCTTCTGTAGCACATGGCCTATAACAAGGTCCATCATCATCTGGGACCTGCACTGTCCCTCTTGATTAGCTGTCGGCTGCTTTCTGTTGTGTTTCAGCCATGGCTTGTTCTCTTGCTGTGCCTGGAATCGCTGCTCCATGGGCCCTGCCACTCTTCCCAATCCTGTGCCATTAACTGCCCCACCCACTCTCCGTGGAAAACTTATTACTCATTCTAGGGTCCTTTGGGAAGACTTCTTCAATATTGCTTCTCCTTATGGATCTGCCAAATAATACAGACTTATTACAACAGCCCTTCCAGAGGAGGGTGCCCTCCCTTCAGAGCACTTGTCTCTCACTCAGTGTAAGGTCACTTGGTTTGGCAGAAACCAAACGCGGCACAGTAGATGCTTGGCATACTCATGTTCTTCTCCCTGCATTTAATTTTCATCAGCAAAATTTATTTTATTAATGTTTTATTAGAAAGTAGCTACTTTTCTTTAATTGTTTGATTTTTTAAAAGGATTTCCTTTTAGGTATTACTTGTTACATTATGACCATTCCTTCCTGTTCCGCTTATCCCCCCCACCTGCCCCATCAGGTAAAATTCTATAGGGGATTTGGACTAAAAGTCAAGAAATTGATTTTTCAAGTCCAGCTTGTATATACATTTTAAAGAATGGAGTATATTATACTCACACACGATGGTCTTCATGTACAAATATGTGATTTCATAGTGGTTCTGCAGTGTTTAAAAAAATTACCTTAGTTCTTCTGTTGTTTCCTATGGCACCATGAGGTATTAATTATTCATTGTTCTATATGATTTCTACCCCAAAACATTAATTAACTCAAACATTTTGACTTTTCCTTTAAAATTCTACTGTAATTTATTATCTTCAGTTTTGTTTTGGAACCTGTTTAAATATCCTGCTTATTATCTTTTGTTAATTAAAACTTCTTCTATTCATCATGGAAAAGGCTCTGTATATTTTTAAGCCTGTGTTTTGAAAACCAATTTAAACCTTATTTCTAAACAATGTTCCTCACTTGTGGATGAAATGACTAATTTTATTTATATTCTGTCTCATTCATCAAAGCTTTTGAAGTACTTCCTCAAATGTATATAATATGCATATGGAAGTTGTTCCTGTATTTTCTTCTGTTGATCAGTTTCCACCTTTTATGGCTTTTTTTTTATGTTATTGACCTGAACATTACACAGGATTCCATGATCCAAAGCAATATGTCATTTCCATGTAGACCATCTTCTTCAGTTACTGTTACCTGTGAACATCCAACACTACAAGGTTGTATTTTCAAACATTGGTCAGTAGTGATTTCAATATTAATGTTTTTTAAAACAGACATGACATTTTCCCCCCTCAGTTATGATTGTTGTTGAAATCTATATTCCGCTTTTCTGCCAAATTATACAGCTTAGTAAAATCCTTCAAGATTTTATTACCAAAGCCTTGGGATCATATAGGACATTACCATTTTTTTTAAACTTTACTTTGTGTGTGATTATTATTATTATTACTGTGCCATTATCTTTTGATTTTTTAAGTGGTGGGTTTATTTTCTAAATTGAAATCTAGCATTTTTATATAGCTAAATTTGTGAGTGTCTTTGTAGTCAGCATTTCAAACCTCTAGTTCTTTCTCCCCAACCATTTTCTGCAGCTGCAGTGTAGTTTGGATGACCTCACCCAACCATTGACTCTGGTTGAGTTTAAAAACAAAATCCCAGGCCCCTTCCTGTGAATGAAATTCAGGCCTAGTCCAACTGACATCCTCTTAGTTTCCATAATTAAGGACTTCCTCTTTGTTTCACCTATTAAGAGGTGAATGTATGACTCGGACTCTAGGCAGTGGTTGGAGGAGAAGCAACTTCACTTTAGATCACGAGGCCTACAGGTGAAGGACTGAGACCCTGTAGGCGTGACAGAAGCCATCACATTGGGGACCCCCAAATGTGGGGCGAAGATCATGTGGAAACCTGTGGCACAGGCTGTGAAAGAATTCACCTGAGGCAGAAGAAAGGAGACAGAAATTTATTGAAAACATCTGCAAGGGGACAGAGGGCAGGACAGCAAAGCAGAGACTGTCTACCAGGAGTAGTGGGTGGGGGCTGTTTTTAAAGGGGGAAGGTGAGGAGGTATGACGACATAGGGATAAGTAGCCCATTGTTAAGTTTGAGCCTGTGGATATTTTGGGGTGGGTCACCTGATGGGCCTGTGTTCAGCTGGGGATCACTCTTGGCTCTTTCAACATTGTATTGCTCAGACCTGTTTATCTAAAAGCTGCCTTTACTATAACTCCTTGGTATTGGTTAGAATTCTTTTTATTTTATAAAGTTGTCTTATAAATTTTGAAGTTTTGGCATCTTTTTATGTTGTTTTTTCTGTGTATACCAGAACATGGCAAATCTCTATATATCAAGTATTTTTATGTCCCTAATTTTTTGAGTTAGATTCTCCACATTTCTTGGTAATGTACTATTAAGCATTTAATATTATTGCTGTTGTCAATGAGGTCTTCACTCATTTCCTATTTTTTTTTTTAATTTGGAGAAAATATTTAAATACATATAAATGTAATTATTAGAAAGAGAATTCAGGATTCCCATATTTACATCTTCTCTTTAAAAAAAATTCAAATACAGTTGAATTTCCAGTTACCATGAATTGTACATTTGTATCTTTGTTTTCATTTGTGCATTTGTGTGGGGACTGCCCTTCCTTCCTTCCTTTCTTTAAAATTTCTTTTAATTTAAATTCAGTTAATTAACATACAATGTGTTATTTGTTTTAGAGGTAGAACTTAGTGATTCACCAATCTTACATAATACCCAGTGATCATTAGTTCTTGCTCAGTGTTGCTAGAAATTTATCAATTCTATTAGGCTTTTCAAGGACTCAAAGTTTTGTTGAACTTCTGTTGAATCTATGTTAATTAATTTCTTTTATTATTTTCTTTATTCTACCTGACTTAGGCTTATTCTGTTTTTCCTTTCCTAATTCTTAAATTAGATACTTAGTTCATTGCTTTCAGCCTTTTTTTTTTTTTTTTTTAAGATTTTATTTGTTTATTTGAGAGACGACAAGAGTGAGAGAGCACTAACAGGGGTAGAAGCAGTGGGGGAGGGAGAAGCAGTCTTTACACTGAGCAGGGAGCCCCATGCAGAGCTCAATCCCAGGACACCAGGATCATGACCTGAGCCTAAGGCAGCTGTTTAACTGACTGAACCACCCAGGCACCCCAAGTCTATCTTTTTAAATTTTTAAATAATTTAAGCACTTATATTTATAAATTTTTCTGTCACTTTTGTTGCTTCTTGGGAGTTCCAGTACATGTTACTTTCATTATTCATGTGTAAGTATTTTAACTTTTTAATTATTTTTTGTTTAATCAATGAGTTATTTAGATATGTGTTTTTAAATAAACATTTCCTTATTTTTTGAAATACTGATTTGTAATATGATATTCATAGAATTTGAGGTATATTAAGTAGATTGTTTAAAATATTTTAAGACTTGCTTTATGGCCCACTATGTGATCACTTTTTGTAAATGTTTCAAATTTGCATAAGAGTATCTGTTCTCCAGCTGTTCCATACAGGTTCTAAAAATATCTGTTAATCAGCTAAATTATATTGTACAAATCTTCAATATCTTTAATGATTGTTTTTAGTCTGATAATCTGGCAATTACTGAGAGATATGTTAAAATATTCCACTAAATCATGTACCTGTAAATTTCTCCAAATTCTCTCAATTTTTCCTTTACAAATTTTGAGGCTATGTTATTAGGTAGGGAGAATAATGTCTTCCTCCTTCCTATCCCCCACCCACTAAAAAAACCAAGATGTTCATATCCTCATTTTCAGAACATGTGAATATGTTCACTTATGTGGTAAAGGGGAATTAAGGTAACAGAAGGAATGAAGATTGCTAATCATGTGATCTTAAAATATGGAGATTATCCTGGATTTTCTGGGTAGGCCCACCCATTGTAATCACAGTGGTCTTGAATGTGGAATACAGAGGTAGAAAAATCAAAGGGGTGTGATATGAGAAGTACTCCATCAACTGTTGCTGACTTGAAGATGGAAGGGATCATGAGTCAAAAAATGCGGGCAGCTTCTAGAAACTGGAAAAGTCAAGGAAATTGATTCTTTCCCCTAGGGCCCCCAGAAGGGAGGATTGCCCATTTCAGCCCAATGAGACTTGCATCAGATTTCTGGTTAGTCGTTCCCTGCTGTATCTTTTTTCCTCCGTTACCGTCTGTCTTCCAATATGCTTATGTTTTGTGTCTTTTTTTAAAACTTTTCTTAAAATTTAAATTCAGTTAATTAATATTTAATGCAGAATTGGTCTCAGAGGTAAGGGCCTATGACTCATCAGTCTTCTATTATACCCAGTGCTCATTACATCACATGACCTCTATCATCCGGTTACCATGCAGCAATCCTCAGTTTAAGAGTCTTTTATGGTTTTTCTCCCTCTCTGGTTTCATCCTGTTTTACTTTTTCCTCTCTTCCCCTATGATCCTCTGCCTTGCTTCTTAAATTCATCATATCCTTGAGATCATATGATAATTGTCTTTTTCTGATTGACATGTTTTACTTGGCCTAATCCCTTCTAGTTTCATCCCTGTCATTGCAGATAGCAAGATTTCATTTTGATGGCTGTGTAATATTCCATTGTATATATACCACATCTTCTTTATCCATTCATCTGTCAGTGGACATCTCTGCTCTATCTGTAGTTTGGCTGTTGTAGAAATTGCTGCTATAAACATTGGGGTACACATGCCCCTTCAGATCACTGCATTTCCATCTTTGGAGTAAATATGTAATAGTGCAATTGCTGGGTCATAGGGTAGCTCTATTTGCAACTTTTTGAGGAATCTCCATGCTGTTTTCCAGAGCGGCTGCACCAACTTGCATTCCTACCAACAGTGTAAGAGGGTTCCCCTTCTCTGCATCCTCACTAACACCTTCCTTTCCAGACTTGTACTTTTAGAGATTCTGACTGGTGTGAAGTGGTATCTCATTGTAGTTTTGATTTGTATTTCTCTGATGCTGAGGGATGTTGAGCATTTTTTCATGTGTCTGTTAGCCATTTGTATGTCTTACTTGGAGAAATGCCTGTTTCATGTCTTTGGCCCATTTCTTGACTGGATTTTTTTTGGGGGGGGGGTGTTAACTTTTCTCCATTGAGAATGATATTTGCTGTGGGCTTTTCATAGACAGCTTTTATGATATTGAAGTATCCTATCCCTATACTGCAAAGAGTTTTAATTAAGAAGGGTGGTTGTTATACTTTGTGAAATGCTTTTTTTGTATCTGTTGAATCATGTGGTTCTTGTCTTGTCTTTTATTTATGTAGTGTATCACATTGATTGATTTGTGGATGTTGAACCAAGCTGGCAGTAAATCCCTTGGTTGTGGTGAATAATCCTCTAGTAATCATCATGTTTGTAGATTATGAATTTTTTACAGTTTGACTGTACTTTTTAATTAGAGAATTCAGAATAATATACTTATGATTATAAATATATTAAGAATTATTTTTACCATTGTATTTCTGCCATTCTACACTCCAAGGACCACTAAATGATTTTAGTTCTTGTCATTTCTTTTCCACATTCTTATTTTCTAGTGTATTTAGTTCTCATTTTTTTGTAAACCCCAAATGCAGTATCATTATTATTGTTGTTGTTTTATATGGTTATAGTTGTTTGGAATTAATCATGTTCACTATTTTCTTGACCCAGCTTTTGTCTTGCATTTCAGAGCATCCTTCTGGGTTTTTGTTGTTTTTGACTAACAGTTACTTTCTGTCTGAAACATAAAGTAGTCTTTTTTCTCTGGGCTTCTTCTATTGCCATTGAAAGTTCTCTGTGAATTGAATTTTCTTACTAAGATGGTCTGTTTGTTTTTGGTATTTTGTAGTTTTGTTATAAGATGTCTAGGTGTGGATTCA
This sequence comes from Mustela nigripes, assembly GCF_022355385.1. NCBI lineage: Eukaryota > Metazoa > Chordata > Mammalia > Carnivora > Mustelidae > Mustela > Mustela nigripes. The sequence continues at coordinate 2,568,111 of NC_081567.1, forward strand.
TCATAATTATCTTGATTGTATTGGGATTCATTGTACTTCCCACATCTGAGGATTTATGTCTGTCATCAACTCTGGAATATTTGCAATTGCTGTTTCTTCCCTCTATCATTTTCTTCTGGGGTGCTGTTATATTATCTTAATGCTGGTTGTCTTATGTTGCCTTCTAGGTAACTTACTCTTCCCATCTCCTGGTTCACAAGTTCTTTCCTAGAAGCCGTATCTAATTTTCTATTTAGGTGATTCTATTTTATTTTTAGAAAATGTATTCTTTGTAAAATATGCTTGGTCATATTTTCATTGTTTCTTGGTCCTTTCTTGTGGCTCTAATTACCTTTTATTTTTAAAAACATACCAAACACCATACCTCATGTTCTGTATCTTAACTTTATATTAAGTTGTTAAGTTGTTTTTAGAAAACAACTTAAGTTGTTACAACTTAAGTTGTAAAAACAAGTTGCTAGAAAAGGCAACTTGCCCTTTTTGGTCTTGATTCTGGACAAAGGCAGGAAAATAAAATCTGTGAATTTTAATCACAAACTGACCTTCACAAATTATTCATATTTCATTTTACCCAATCTGTTAGGTCCAAAACAGTCCAAACAGACCGGTTAACTTGAAGTAGTCCCACACTAGCAGCCATTTTCAGAAAAAACATAATCATCTCTAGAGAATGGCTCCCTTGACATAGCCCTCACAGAATTTTTACAGTTAAAATCTTCAGATATATGAACTCACAATAAAAATGATAACATGTAAGGAAAGAAAATATCATGGGAAGGGTCAATAGAAAAAGGAAACATAACAATCAGACTCAAAAAGGGCAAGTTACCTTTTCTGTCTGCTTTGTGATTTATTTTATTATTATTACTAATTTTTTTTAGGTTATATTTTCACATAAAGTAGGGACCTTTAGTTGCTCTGTCTTGATTATAATTTCCCACTTTATACAGACCCAAGGTCTTACCTTCTGTTTTTTGTGCAGTTGTTAAAAACAGAATCTCTCCATTCTTGTGTCACCATCTTAAGCCATCTGTGTTTGTGCTTTTTTTTTTTTTAAGATTTATTTATTTCAGAGAGTATACATACACATGCATAGGGGGAGGGGCAGAGGAAGAGAATCTTCAAGCAGACTCCACACTGTGCATAGACCTGGCTGTGAGGCTTGATCTCAGCCGAAATCAGGAGCCAGCCACTTAACCGACTGAGCCATCCAGGTGCCCCTGGGCTCCATCTTTATGTTGTGTGGTTATTTACTCTATCCTTTGAAAAGGAGTTCCCTTTCATTTTTGCAGCTGAGCTGTGCACCTGAATGGAGTTTGAAATATTTGTCTTGTGTATTTTATTGCAAGGAAAGCTTTTGGAGGATCTAGATTAGTTTGTTGTTTTAGTTTCTATTTTTTTGGTAATGTACATGTTTTTAGAAGGTGAACATTTATGAACAGTGTTCGCTATTCCTTTATGAAAGTGTAGTTTTAAAAATACATAAATAGAATTCTGTTTGTTCTTAAATGCTGTTTTACTTATTTTTAGATTTACCCATGTAAATACATATGGGCATAACATGTAACTTTTAACTGTTACATGAAATTCTATCTTATGAATAAATAATGATGTGTTATTCATTATCAGTGAAAATTTAGGTTGGCTCTTTTTTTCCACTTTTTTTGCTATTACTAATAAAACTATTCTTTGTGCTATTTTTGGAGAATTTTTCTAAGGCATACAATTCAGAACGGAATTGAAATCCGTTAAGGTCTGCCATTCTGTAGTATGGTCAGTCTGATCTCTTCATCTGTCATGGGAAAAAAATGTTGAAGATCACTGGAGATTAAAATTCACTTCAGAGTAAACTCATAACCAAATGCAGTGTGTTGGTCTTGGTTGGATTCTGAATCAAAGAAACCAGTTGTAATTTTTTGACATTTTTAGAAATTTGAATACGGACTGAGGGTGAGTTGAAAGGAAGGAATTATTGTTAATTTTGTTATCTGTGACAGTTGTGTGATTATATAGAAAAATATCCTTATTTCTAGAAGGTGTATGCTGAGTATGCATGAGGCCCTATCCTGATACCTCGCATTTACCTGGAAATAATCCAGGAAAATATTAATAAAACAAACAAAGCACAATGTCCATATTAAACTTGGATGTTGGGTATACAGGTAATTGTTAGACTTTTTTTTTGTCCTTTTCTTTATAGCTTAAACTTTTACCATAGTTCAGAAAGAAAAAAAATTATTTGTTCTTCATTCTGTAATTGGGGTTGACAGACTATAGTTTGAGGGCCATTTCTGGCCTTTTGCATGTTCTCGTAAATAAAGTTTTATTGGAACACAGTCAAACTTATTTATGTATTTTGGTATGGCTGCTTTTCTGCTACATTGGCAGAGTTGAGTAGTTTTGACTGAGACCGTTTGACCTGTGCAGCCATAGTATTATTTGGTCAGTTACAGAAAAAGTTTGCCCCATAAACTTACCCCGATTTATTTTTCTTTGATGCCTTTAACTCTCCACCCTTCTTTCTCCCCTTAACATATACTTATTTATTTGGTGTTTGGTTCTGGTTACTAGAACACAAATAGAGTTGATGTTTCACCAAAATAATACCAAGTGCATATTAAGAGTGCAATAAATATTTGTTGAATAATAGATGAGTTAGCAACATGTGAGAATCTAGTTTCCCCACATCCTTGTTAGCACCTAATAGAAGATTCATAAATTTTTCTGATAAAGTGAGTGAAGTGGTATTTGATTATTGTTTTCATTTGCATGTCTTTTGTTAGTAAGGGTGAGATTTTGCATGTCTTTTCTGTGTTCTCTCTTTATTGTTTATGTATATTTTTTCTTATGTGAATTGCTTGCTAATCCTTCACCTCTTTCTCTGTTTGGCTGCTGTCAGTAATGCTTTGAATATGGAGTTGAAGCTGCTGTCCTTCAGAGGGTATTTGCATTTGCTTTTGCCAGTTGCCCAGGGCTCCAACTACCTGAAGACTGCATTTAAAAATTGTTGGCTTAAGGCTGTTTTTGGACTTGCTGATGGTGTAGCTGCAATCTAGGCTGCAGGCATGTGTGAGGCCCCCTGGTGGTTATAAATTCTTAAGGATGAGCTTCCCCTTCTATTCCAGTAAAAAAGACTTAGTTCTTTGCTTTTCTTTTGTACACAGGGATGTGTTTCTCACTCACCTTTACACTGTGATCAAAGGACTTTGGGATTCCAGCCGTTCAGAAGTCTCTTTTGAGCTTCCCACTCTGTAGAGACCTTAGACGACACTGCCTGTTTCTGATACTCCAGGCCACTGGAATTCAGAGATGGTGAAAACTCACTGCGCCTAAGTCCAGCTTCCACTTTTCCTCCTGCTGATTTCTTATGCTCTTGCCTGGTCAGAAATACATTTTAGTATACTTTTCTTTGAAATATTTTACGTGTTTTTAATTGTTTTCACTAGGTATGTAGTTTAGGGTGTCTGATCTATCATTTGTCTGTAAGATGAAACCACTATCTTTCAAACTCCAGTAATAGATGTTTTATTACTGGAGCTTTACAATGTGTTTAGTAGAACCTGTCCTTTCACTGAAATGTTGTTGGTTTATTGTTCCCATAGACGTTTTGACACATTCTTTACATGCTTTAATTGTTCATCCTTTCTTATACTACGCGTTCTCTCTGCCAAATCTGTTGGCTTATTTTTTGTCACATGAAATTAAAAATTTTGATGTCATTGAATTCATCATGTGTTTTAAGTTTTGTGTTTTTTTGAAGAAGGAATCCTTACTCAGGGTTATTAAATACTTTCCTATAGTTTCTATTAATATTTATAGAGTTTCAGTTTGAATATATTGATCTTCAGTTATCTAGATTATTTTTTGTGGGCTTTAACCATTCATTTTCCTGAAAGGATAACTGATTGATTGCTGAACCTTTCTCAGTGTATCAGTTAGGTCCTGGCAGAAAACAGGTTGTGCAAGCAAACAGGGATCATTTGAGAAGAGTTTAATAATGGGACTCTCACAAATGTGTGGCAGTTGAGAGAAATGGAAAGGAACTCTGTTGGGCCATGAAGTAGGTAACCACTGCCTTTTGCACTGTGAGGCTCTAAGCCATAAGGGCTTGCAAGAGGAATGTAGATGTCGGGAGGGGTGAGTGGAAAGGCCATCTAATAGGAGCTCTGGCATTTTGTCCAGCAGGTCGTGAGCCCAGTGGCAACTATATAGAAAGTAGAGACAGTATAGAAAGGGGGTGGGCGTTTGGGGGTGGATGGGGTTCAGGGGCCAAAACAATTCCCTTGACCTAATTCCTTACCCTGATTCCCCATTGGATGAAACTAACTGGAAGTCACAGGAGCCCACTATGTAGTCCCAACAGGTCAGTCTCCTGGGGTACAGAGCAGGGAGCAGAAGGGTATAGAGAGGTATGTGACAGTATTCAGAGTGTCCATTGATTGGAAATTGTACCTCCTTTACTTCTCAAACTCTGTGAGCTGTACCTCACAGCTCATTGCGGTTACTACGAGCAGATGTACTGGGCTTGAATGCAGATTCTGCAGAGCACTAGTTGTGGGACCTTAGACAAGTTACTTAGCCTCTCTGTGTCTTAGTCTACTCAGTTGTGAAGTGGGATAATGAAAATACCTAGTTTAACGGATTATTGTGGGAATTAAATGCATGTAACAAACTTAGAGCATTTCTGACATTTGAGTGCCAAGTGAAGGTTAGCTATGATGAAGACCGAGGCAACAATGATGATGTTGATGGTTTTGTGGCTTCTTAATTCTTTCTTTACTAATAATACACCAATTAAGACAGTGCTGTGTTGCTTTTGTATTGTTTTGTGTAGCTCATACTCTTTTTCAAGGTTTTTTCAAACATTTTCTTATATATTGTTTATTTATGTGAGTTTTGGGATTAGCTTGTTGAGTTCCTGAAAAATCATGTTGGAATTTTGGTAGGGATAGGGATTACATTTATCAATGAATTTGTTAAAAAGGGACAACTTTACTATATTGAGTCTCACCATTCTTGAACAAAGTATATCTTTTTATTTTCCAGGTTTCTTTTATGTTGTTCAGTAAAGTTTTATAGTTGTCTTCATAAACATCTGAAACATTTCTTTTAGTTTTATACCCACTTTAGTGTTTATGCTGCTTTTTTCTGTTAGATTCCTAAATGGACTATTTTGGAGGTGTAAGAAAGCTATTGATTTTTGTGTTGACCTTGTATGTGGCCCACTTGCCAAAATTTCTTATTTTTTCCGTTGATTACTTCTGATTTTGTAGGTGAATAATCATATTGTTTGTGAGTTATGGTAATCTTGCTCTTTCCTATATTTATAGCTATAAATTTTTGTTTTATTGCAAAACCCAATGAGTAGGTTTATAGCAAGTATCTCCTTGTTTTACTCTTCTTTTTAATGAATGCTTGTAATATTTTACCAATAAATGTAAATTTTTCTCTGAATTTCTGGTATATATCCTTTATTTGGTTTTGCTAAGTATTTTTGTTAATAATTGGAGTTGAATCTTATCAGATGATATTTCAGCCTCTACTTGATAATCTTGTGATTTTTTTTGTCCTCCTTCAATACATTAATATAGTAAAAGCATTGGCACTTCTTTTCTTTTCCCTTTTTTGTCGTTAACTACTTGTATATGCCTTGGATAAACCCCACACAGTCTCAACATGTGGCTGGCTTTTATACTTCAAAATCATACATTGTTTAAAAATGTTACTTCCATGTTCTTAATAGTAACTGCTATTCCCATCTAAGTTTATGTTCTTATCCTGTTGATGAGTACAGTTATGTTGGTCTCGTAAAATATGTTACGTAGCTTTTTTTTTTTAAATCTTTTTTTTTTTTGTCCTAAGGCAATTTTATGTTATAGAAGAAACTATCTATTCCCTGAAGATTTAGTAAACTTCCAAAACCATGTGAATTTAGTGCTTTTTCTTTTTCTTTTCTTTTCTTTTTTTTTTTTTTTAAGAGTTAAAACATTACCTGTCATTTTAATTTTGTTTGTGATTATTTGGTCTGTTCTTGTTTTTATTTTATGAAGTTTTTAGTACATTTTTCTAGTATGTTATCTATTCCGCCTAGATTTTAAAATTAAAAGTTTTTTTTTAAAGATTTTATTTATTTATTTGACAGAGAGAGATCACAAGTAGACAGAGAGGCAGGCAGAGAGAGAGGAAGGGAAGCAGGCTCCCTGCTGAGCAGAGAGCCTGATGCGGAACTCGATTCCAGGACCTTGAAATCATGACCTGAGCTGAAGGCAGCGGCTTAACACACTGAGCCACCCAGGCGCCCCATAAAATTAAAATTTTATGGTAGAAAATAATCTTTTTCAAACCTGAAGTTATTTTCCCCTTTCCATTTCTACTGTCATTCATTTGAACTTTCTTTTTTTTTTTTTTTAAAGATTTTATTTATTTATTTGACAGAGATCACAAGTAGACAGAGAGGCAGGCAGAGAGAGAGAGAGGGAAGCAGGCTCCCTGATGAGCAGAGAGCCTGATGTGGGACTCAATCCCAGGACCCTGAGATCATGACCTGAGCCGAAGGCAGCAGCTTAACCCACTGAGTCACCCAGGCGCCCAAACTTTTTTTTTTTCTTAACTAGACTTACAAAACTTTGCCAGTTTTCTTGATCATTTTAAAGTACCTAGATTTCAAATGTCCTGGTATTTTATTTTGTTTCCTAATTCTTATTTATTTTGTATTTAATGATTTATTCTACTTTCTTCTTTGGATTTATTTGTGAGGTTTGTTTTTTTTCTTAGTATTATTTTCTGAGTTAAGAACTTTACTACTTTTCAGTGTCTTATGTTTTCTAGTAAATATATCTTTTTTTTTCTAGTAAATAAATCTTATGCTATGAATTTTTTTCTGATCCCGCTCAGGCTATTTCTCAGTCTTCTTTTTGTAAGCTCTATTATTATATGTAAAAGACATGCAAGTTTTTCCTTTTTCCCCCTTTATTCCCAAACACATTTATATGTAAGGTTTTATAGCTACATAGGTAAATATGGAGATAGCACTTTTTGTAAATATGTTTTAACTTCAACCCATTTCTTTCATTTAAAAAGATTAACATGATTTATCTTTCTTTAAAATTTGTGAGTATATTCTTTTGTTCTAATATTTGGTAATTTTTATAAACATTGCACATGTGTTTTATAAGAATGTACATTATACTCTGCCTTTCTTAGTGGTCATATGCTATATGAGCTTGTATTTATCTTACACATGTATTAAAACTATGTATTAAATCCATAAAGGTTATACTTGAATTGAAAATTTGCATGAGCTATCTTTATGTAAAGGGCCAGATAATAAATATTTTAGGTTTTGTGAGCCAGATGTTATCTATCATAACTAGTCACCTCTGCCATTGTTCTTGAAAGCAGCCTCAGACAACAGGCAGAGTGCAGCTGTGTTCCAGGAAAACTGTGTAAGAACATGTGGCAGGCCAGGATTGGCCCGCTGCTCTCAGTTTACCCACTCCTGGTCTAGTGTAAGGATTACGAAACTCTGAAGTTTAGATACTATCTATATGTAATATCATTTGTGTCCACTTTTTGGTAGTAATTTGTTGAAAACTTTCACAACTTTGCACATTGTTTTTGGTATTCTTGTGTTTTCTCTCTTGAATCAGTTGGAAAGTCCTTATTTTTCTAAAGCATTATACTTATTGCATGTATTCTCAACAAGGACAACATTATGAAAATTGGTATGAGTTCCAGAGGAGGCAAAAACAGATGAACAAACAAAAAACCTTGAAAATTACAATGCCTATGGCCCTCCAAAGCTGAGTCCTACCCAACAAAATCTTACTCCTTAACATTTAATTTCAAGGGCAGGATATTGATTAAGAAAGTCCCCTTAGGGGGATGGTGATGAGAAGACCATAAAGTATTCAGATTTCGTACTGTTCCTGAATGTAATGTCCTTTAAAATTTTTATACTATCTGTTTCTGAGGTTATACAATTTTGCTTACTCCTACTGTTGCATATTGTATTTTTTCTAATTGTTCTAAATCAGACAAGCTAAAAGCATGTATTCCCTGCCCTCTTCAAAGACATTCAGCTCTATCAGCCCTTTTCCAGATTCATCTTTTTATCTTTTACCTTTCTCTATTTTGTTTATAGCTGTTTGCTTTCTGATATCTTTAAATGATTAATTTGTTGACTACTTCCCATCTCCTCAATTTTATGCTTTTTTTTTTTCTGATTATAAGTCTGGCTTTATTTCTTTTCTTTTTTTTTAATTTTTAATTTTTAAAATTTCTTTTCAGTGTACCAGAATTCATTGTTCATGCACTACACCCAGTGCTGCATGCAATACGTGTTCTCCATAATACCTCCCAACAAGTTCACCCAACCTCCCATCCCCCGCCCCTTCAAAACCCTCAGATTGTTTTTCAGAGTCCATAGTCTCTCTTGGTTCATCTCCCCCTCCAATTTCCAACTCCCTTCTCCTCTCCATCTCCCCATGTCCTCCGTGTTAATTTCTTATGCTCCACAAATAAGTGAAACCATATGATAATTGACTCTCTCTACTTGACTTATTTCACTCAGCATAATCTCTTCAAGTCCCATCCATGTTGCTACAAAAATTGGGTATTCATCCTTTCTGATGGAGGCATAATACTCCATAGTATATATGGATCACATCTTCCTTATCCATTCATCCGTTGAAGGGCCTCTTGGTTCTTTCCACAGTTTGGCAACTGTGGCCATTGCTGCTATGAATATTGAGGTACAGATGGCCCTTTTTTTCACTACATCTGTATCTTTGGGGTAAATACCCAGGAGTACAATTGCAGGGTCATAGGGAAGCTCTACTTTTGATTTCTTAAGGAATCTCCACATTGTTTTCCAAAGAGGCTGTACCAACTTGCATTCACACCAACAGTGTTAAGAGGGTTCCCCTTTCTCCACATCCTCTCCAACACACGTTGTTTACTGTCTTATTAATTTTGGCCATTCTAACTGGTGTAAGCTGATATCTCAATGTGGTTTTGATTTGAATTTCCCTGATGGCTAGTGATGATGACCATTTTTTCATGTGTCTGGTAGCCATTTGTATGTCTTCATTGGAGAAGTGTCTGTTCATATCTTCTGCCCATTTTTTGATGTAATTATCTGTTTTGTGTGTGTTGAGTTTGAGAAGTTCTTTATAGATCCTGGATATCAGCCTTTTGTCTGTACTGTCATTTGGGAATATCTTCTCCATTCTGTGGGTTGCCTCTTTGTTTTGTTGACTATTTCCTTTGCTGTGCAGAAGCTTTTGATCTTGAAGAAGTCCCAAAAATTCATTTTCACTTTTGTTTTCTTTGCCTTTGGAGACATATCTTGAAAGATGTTGCTGTGGCTGATATCAAAGAAGTTACTGCCTATGTTCTCCTCTAGAATTCTGATGGATTCCTGCCTCATGTTGAGGTCTTTTATCCAGTTCGAGTTTATCTTTGTGTGTGGTGTAAGAGAATGGTCAAGTTTCATTCTTCTGCGTATAGCTGTCCAATTTTCCCATTTATAGAAGAGACTGTCTTTTATCCACCGTATATTTTTTCCTGCTTTGTCGAAGATTATTTGACCATAGAGTTGAGGTCCATATCTGGGCTCTCTACTCTGTTCCACTGGTCTATGTGTCTGTTTTTATGCCAGTACCGTGCTGTCTTGGTGATCACAGCTTTGTAGTAAAGCTTGAAATCAGGCAACGTGATGTCCCCAGTTTTGTTTTTCTTTTTCAACATTTCCTTAGCAATTCGGGGTCTCTTCTGATTCCATACAAATTTTAGGATTGGTTGCTCTATGTTCTAGCTCTTGGAAATATGCCAGTGGAATTTTGATTGGGATGGCATTGAAAGTATAGATTGCTCTAGGCAGTATAGACATTTTAAGAATATTTATTTTTCCAATCCATGAGCATGGAATAGTCTTCCATCTTTTTGTGTCTTCTTCAGTTTCTTTCATGAGTGTTCTGTAGTTCCTCGAGTACAGACCCTATACCTCTTTGGTTAGGTTTATTCCCAGGTACCTTATCGTTCTTGGTGCCATATAGTAAATGGAATTGATTCTCTGATTTCCCTTTTTGTATTTTCATTGTTAGTGTATAAGAAAGCAACTGATTTCTGTACATTGACTTTGTATCCTGCCACATTACTGAATTGCTGTATGAGTTCTAGTAGTTTGGGCGTGGAGTCTTTTGGGATTTCCATATGAAGTATAAGTCATCTGCGAAGAGAGAGAGTTTGACTTCTTCATTGCCAATTTGAATACCTTTTATTTCTCTTTGTTGTCTGGTTGCTGTTGTTAGGACTTCTAATACTATGTTGAACAAGAGTGGTGAGAATGGGCATCCTTTTTGTGTTCCTGATCTCAGCAGGAATTCTGTGAGCTTTTTCCCATTGAGGATGATATTTGCTGTGGGTTTTTCATTGATAGACTTTATGAAGTTGAGGAATGTTTCCTCTGTCCCTATACTTTGAAGTGTTTTAATCAGGAATGGATGCTGGATTTTGTCAGATGCTTTTTTGGCATCAATTGAGAGGACCAGGTGGTTCTTCTTGCTTCTCTTATTGATTTGTTCTATCACATTGATTGATTTGCAAATGTTGAACCATTCTTGCAACCCAGGGATGAATCCCACCTGGTCATGGTGGATAATCTTTTTAATGTGCTGTTGGATCCTATTAGCTGGGATCTTGTTGAGAATCTTAGCATCCATATTCATCAGGAATATTGGTCTGAAACTCTCCTTTTTGGTGGGGTCTTTGATTGGTTTGGAGATCAGGGTAATGCTGGCTTCATAAAAAGAGTTTGGAAGTTTTCCTAATGCTTAAATTTTTTGAAACAGCTTCAGGAGAATAGGTGTTATTTCTTCTTTGAAAGTTTGGTAGAATTCCCCAGGGAATCCGTCAGGTCCTGGGCTCTTGTTCTTTTGGGGGGCTTTTGATCACTGCTTTAATCTCGATACTAGATATCGGTCTATTCAGGTTGTCAGTTTCTTCCTGGTTCAATTTTGGAAGTTTATAGTTTTCCAGGAATGCATCAATTTCATCTAGGTTGCTTAACTTATTGGCATATAACTGTTGATGATAATTTCTGATGATTGTTTCTATTTCTTTTGTGTTAGTTGTGATCTCTCCCTTTTCCTTCATAATTTTATTAACCTGGACCTGCTCTCTTTTCTTTTGGATTAGTTTGGCCAGTGGTTTATCGATCTTATTGATTCTTTCAAAAAACCAAATTCTAGTTTCATTGATATGTTCTACTGTATCTCTAGTTTCTATCTCATTGATCTCTGCTCTAATCTTGATTATTTCCCTTCTTGGGTGTGGAGTTGGCTTGATTTGTTGTTGATTCTCCAGTTCTTTACGATTTAGAGACAGCTGGTGTGTTCTGGATTTTTCAATTTTTTTGAGGGAGGCTTGGATGGCTATGTATTTCCCCCTTAGGAATGCCTTTACGTATCCCATAGGTTTTGGACTGAAGTATCTCCATTCTCATTGGTGTCCATGAATTGTTTAAGTTGTTCTTTGATTTCCTGGTTGATCTAAGCATTCTTAAGCAAGGTGGTCTTTAGGTGTTTGAATCCTTCCAAACTTTTCCTTGTGGTTGAGCTCCAGTTTCAAAGCATTGTGATCTGAGAATATGCAGGAATATTTTCAATCTTTTGGTATCAGTTGAGCCCTGATTTGTGAGCCCGTGTAGTCTATTCTGGAGAAGGTTCCATGTGCACTCGAGAAGAATGAATATTCTGTTGTTTTAGGGTGGAATGTTCTGTATTCCATCTGGTCCAATGTGTCATTCAATGCTCTTGTTTCTTTATTGATTTTCTGCTTGGGTGATCTATTACTGAGAGTGGCATGTTAAGATCTCCTATTAATGTATTCATATTAATATGACTCTTTATCTTGATTAACAGTTTCCTTATGTAATTGGCTGCTCCCATATTGAGGGCATAAATATTTACAATTGTTAGATCTTCTTGGTGGATAGTCTCTTTAAGAATTATGTAGTGTCCTTCTGTATCTCTGACTACAGTCTTTAGTTTAAAATCTAATTTATCTGATATAAGAATCTCTACCCCAGCCTTCTTTTGAGGCCCATTGGCATGAAAGATGCTTCTCTATCCCTTCACTTTCAGTCTGGACGTATCCTTAGGTTCAAAATGGTTCTCTTGTAGACAACATATGGATGGGTCCTGTCATTTTATCAGATCTGCAGCTCTGAGCCATTTTATGGGCACATTTAGGCCAGTCACATTGAGAGTCATCATTGAGAGATACGTTTTTATTGACGTCGTGTTACCTGTGAAGTCTTTGTTTCTATAGATTGTCTCCATATATTTCTGTTCAATGATATTCTTGTTTTTTTCCCTCTTTTATAGATACCCCCCCTTAATATTTCTTGCAGTGTTGGCTTGGTAATCACATACTCTTTTAAACCTTGCTGGTCTTGGAAGCTCTTTATTTCTCCATCCATTTTGAATGACAGTCTTGCTGGATAAAGTATTCTTGGCTGCATGTTCTTCTCATTTAGTGCCCTGAATACCTCTTGCCAGCCCTTTCTGGCTTGCCAGGCTTCTGTGGATAGCTCTGACGTTATTCTGATTGGGCTTTCCTCTGTATGTAAGGGATTTCTGACCCCTACCTGCTTTCAAGATCTCCTGTCTAAAATTATGATTCATCATTTTCACAATCAGGTCTCGAGGTCTTTCTAGATTCTCTGATCTTGGGGGAGACCTTTCTGCCTCTAGTACACAAATGCTGGTTCCATTTGCCAGATTGGGAAAATTTTCATGGAGAATTTGTTCAACTGTATCTTCTAGTTTTCTTTCTTTCTCCCACCCCTCAGGGATTCCAATAATTCTGATGTTAGAATGTTTCATGGCGTCATTTTTTCCCTAATTCTGTTTTCATGGCTTCTAAGCTGTTTGTTCCAGTCTTCCTTCTGATCCTTTTTCTCTATCTGTTTGTCCTCCAGATCACTAATTCTATCTTCTGCCTCAGTTACCCTAGCTTTTAGAGAATTTAGATTAGATTGGAACTCATTGAGAACATTGTTAACATTATCCCTGGTGACTTTCACTTCTGCCCTAATCAATTCCATTTTGTCATCAAAGGCTTTCTCCAACCTAGCTATTGCCTGGATAATTGTTGGCCTGAATTCCCTTTCTAACATGCTATGTCCATATCCAATAGCTCTGATAGAGAGGGCCCAGTCCCTGAATTTTTCTTCTGTTGGGCATTCCTCCTCCTAGTCATTTTGGTGAGAGACGGCTGAACATATTTGTAGCTGAATGTATCAATCGTGGTGCAGGCAAGGTGCATCCTGGAATGCTTCTGTCCACTGGCATTTTCTGCCCTCACAGAGATCCCGAAGTGTATAATTCTAACCTCAGGCTGATTTTGTGGGTGATCAGAGTTCTTTGGTAGGTAATCAGCTCACTTTAGGGGACAGGTTGAAACAGCACCTCTTACTTCTCCACCATTTTCTCTCCTCCTCAGACAGGCATTATTTTCTAACCAATCCCAAGTCAAAAGGTGCTGGTCTGGATGCACCCACAGTAGCGCCTGCCTGAGCTCACAGACCTGAGGACTGTACCCTCCAGAGAAGAAAGGGAGATGGGGGAGGGGAAGGAGGAAAAGGAGGAGGATAACAGAAAGAAGCGGAAGGAAAGAAAAGGAAGTGAGGAGGAGGAGGATGCTGCCCTGAGGCTGCTGAGAGCCCGCCTCTTTTTTCTTATCTTTTTTCTCTTTTCTGGGGTGTAACATCTTTACTATCATTATTTTCTAAAGATTTTACAGTTGCTTCTGTAGCTGCTTTGACAAGTGATTTCATTTTTGATGAGAATTGAAATTTTTTTTCTTATTTGACTATTTTTGTCATGAATTTTAGTTTTTATTACATTATCTTCAGGGAATCTGATCCCTATAATTTGTTCTTTTAAATTAAGGATTAGTTTATGGCATAATATGTAATCATGTTTTGTAAGTGTTGTATGATCGTGAGATGATTTTTGAAGCCCATTACTGTGGTCATGAGTTAGGATGCTTTAGGTAGTAGAAAAACAACTGAAAATGGCTTAAGCAGAAAGGAAATTTATTATATACAAAACAAGAAGCCTTGTAGTAGAGTAATTCGAGGGATTGTTGACTGGGGGTCTCAGCAACATCATCAAAAACCTGCATTTCACCCATATTTTCCATTCTCACTTTCTTAGCTTTCCAGCTAGGACTTGGGCTCCTATACAGGCTCTCTTCAAGGTGTCAGGATGGCTTGCACAGAAAATGAACAGAGACTAACAAGAGTAAATGTCCCATTTAAGAGCCTGTGTGTGTAAGACCTTCTCAGGAGCTTCCTGGAGACCCACCAAGCCCTCTGAGGCACAAGGATTGTGTCACAGGTCCATTACTAAACCAGTCATTGTGAAGGAGACTACTGTGGGTAGCAACTGCAGTAACCATTTGCTGTAAGTTGGGGTTGGCATATTTGACAGTAGCCTTTACTGAAGAACGCAAGCCTTGGGCAGAATGATCTAAATTAAGGGTCTGAGAATAAGTTAAAGCCTGGGCACAGCAGAGGGTGCAGGAATGGTAGTTGGGCAGGAAGCCAGTATTATTGTCCACACAGTGGAATACTTGATCAGCTAGGACATCAAATAATTTACAGACTTATGTATTTATTTCTTCAGGTGTAACTTAACAAGCAACATTTTAGCTATAAATAATTGAGTTTATCATGAAAAGTTTGGTATAATTTTTGTCTTTAATAGTTGCTGCATCACTGAGAATTGATATAAAATCCTCTATTACTATTAGTGTATTAGATATATATATTTTTGCCATTTTCTTTCTAATTCAGAATCTTAGGATCTTAGGAAGACATTTTGTGTGTGTGTGTGTGCACGCACATGTTTACTATTGGTATATTAGATATATATTTTTGCCATTTTCTTTCTAATTCAGAATCTTAAGATTTTGTGTGTGTGTGCATGCACACTCATGTTTTACTGTTCATCCAGCACGGAGTACTGGATTTCCAAAAACTAATTATTAGTAATAAGGAAAGGTGCATATCTTGAGATAGATTGAGGTGCAAGTCAAGATAGGATTAGCTACCTAGTTTGTTTTTATTCAAAAAATTTTTTCCTGCCTATTTGTAATCCAAGGAAAGTTTCTAATGTGAAAGGTAAAGTAGATTTATTTTAAGGCAACATATAAAAAATAATAGGCCTAACAGCACGGTGTGAATACAGATGAGATGGTCTTATTAAAATTTGGTCACAAAGTACATATGGTAATGCAGCAGGATTCATGCCAACTAATTACTAGCTCAAGTTTGTTGTAAAATTCTGAATTAATGGGAATTGTAGTGTCACTAAATGAGTCCTGTCATGAAGAAATGATATTGCCAGTGACATAAAATAGTCAAAGGCCAATACATTTGGATAGCTAATTCTCAGGGTGAACTTTTTTTTTTTTTTTAACTTGCCTTGTGCTTACTGGTGGTTTGTTTATTTTTCTTTCTTTTTTGTTGAAAGAATACACGAAAATGATATATTGTCACTTGCCTTCACGCTGGAATTATTTCTCTTGATATTTAGACATAGGTACCAATTAAATGAAAAGAAGTCTGTCTTAAGTAAAATTATTACTACTCATATAGTGTATCTTGTAACACTTTAATCTTGTGACAGCTAGTTTTCTTACTTTGCATCCAGGTAATTTAATATGAATGATGGATTATTAAATTCTTTTCATAGAAAATAGGCATATTTTAAGTTAATAGCCCTTATCACTGATACCAATTAGCAGAAGAGAAATGAATTCCCAGGATTTATATTTCTTAACAGCTCTTTTAGGATTGTTTTGTTACTCTTGGGGAAAGGGTATGAAATTTGGCATAGGGATCACATCTGGCATAGAACAAATATATTCATTAATTCAACAAATATTTATTGAGAACCTGTGATTGCCAGCCATTCATGTGTTCTGTACATCATTTTAAAGATTGCCATTCCTTTTCTTCTGATACTCCTTTAGAGACCTTAGGTTAAGCATTTACTATAGGGAATGCCATGGCTTCCTCCATGTAACTCTCAGGAATGGCATTCAGTGTGAACACACGAAACAGAACTACATGCCAAGAGACCCACTGCTTGAAATGGCTCATGAAGGGAAAACACTGCGTGAGCCCACACCCCTGACTCCAGAGGCCTGCCAACCCCACACCCCCCATTTTATAGGACGTTGCAGGGAGTCCCAGTCCCATGTGTGGGCAGGGAGCTTCTTTTAGGCCTTGATGAAGCATACTCCCTCTCATCTCTTAAGGCATTTCCAGAAGACTAGGAGCGTAGTAGTTTCTCCCTGTCCAGCATTCCCACAGCAAATTTGCTTCTGTTTGGCATTTATTCCTGAGGGGCTGAAAATTGCAGTGGTGAAATAGCCACCATCAACAGATAGATCCCTTTCCCCACACCTTTGCTCTAACCCTCATGTAACCTCACTTTATAGATGACAGGAGAAGAAGGACAGGGGTCTTGTTTGGATTGCCTGATGTAAGTGCGCATGTGATGGGGGTTTGAAGCCTCAAGTGAGCAGGATGTCAACGCCTCTCGGGTTGTGTGTGTGTGTGTGTGTGTGTGTGTGTGTGTTTTAATATTTTATTTGTTTATTTGGCAGACAGAAATCACAAGTGGGCAGAGAGGCAGGCAGAGAGAAAGGTAGAAGCAGGCTCCCTGCTGAGCAGAGAGCCCGATGCGGGGCTTGATCCCAGGATCCTGGGATCACGACCTGAGCCGAAGGCAGAGGCTTTAACCCACTGAGCCAGGCATTCCATTCTCCCAGGTTGTGAAGGGGTTCACTCTGGCTGCTATTCAGATGTCTCTCATGTTGACCAACATAAAGTGAGACCACAGCTAGAAGGTCAGCCTGTCTTCCTAGCCTGATGTCCTCACAGGGAGGACTGCAAATAGATCCCTGTTTGGTGACTATGAAGACTAGAATTTCTGAGGAGCCATCTGAAGCTTAGAGTGGCAGCCCCTTTGGGGCACTAAATTACCTGGGGAAACACTTAAGTCTACGTTATTCAGACAGACTGCCTCCCCCAGCGAATTACATCAGAACCTGTGGAGGTGGAACCCAGGCATCCGTATTTTGTAAAGATCCCAAACAAGTTCAGTGTGCAATCCAGGGTAAGAACCACTGGTTGAGAGCTTTGAACAATGCAGTTGTTGCCGTTTTATGGTAGATGTGATAGAAATATGTTGTTGAATTGCCTATAAAATGAATTAAAGATTAAAGCATTTCTTTTCCCCCCATTCATAAACGCTTGTGATGGCAGTCTTAAGTTGTATAGAATTACCTAATTTTGCCTGATGAGATTTACTTAGAAAAAGAAATAAACATACAACTCTATCTCTCCTGAAGTCTTTTCACAGCTACTAATTAAGGCAGTACACACATTCTTAGCTGAGGTAGAACTTTAGATATTGTCTCTTTGCTCCACTGAATGTAACATGAGTGTTATGGCTTTTTAAATGAATCAGAGCAATAAATCCAACATTGTTTACAAGCCAGATGCTTTTTCTCATATGCCAACAATTATGTAATCAAAGTATAAAGTTGCCATTTAAAGAGTCCTTGCTCTTACACAGAATTTAAGAATTAGAAATAGTAATTAGCATAGATAAAAATATCTTATTGACCACCATTTAGTTGATTCAGTGAATACAGGTGCTCTTACGATATGGAACACGTTACTTTGTTCGGCTTACATTGACTTCCTGTTGCTTTCTGGATATAGTGCAGGGTATTCATTTCATTTGCAAAGCCTGATGTGATTTGGGCATTTGGCAGGATAAAACTTAAATTTCCTCAAATGCATGTTTTTTAGGGACTTAAAACATGAGGAAAAAAGAATAATAACCACATATTTAAATCCTCAACATTTCCGGAAGTCTTTTCTATTCATCTCAAACTTTCTCCTCTGCTGAAATTGTTTGTTGTGTGTGGGGACAGATTTGTGAGTTAAAGAATAATGTCTCTAATTAAAAAGCTGGTGGCTGACAGATGTGTCTGTGAGATTGGGATGACCTTACTAAAGGCATGTGTGGACAGTTCTTCATCAGTGCTCCTCCTTCTCCTTTACACGGTGGACTGGATCCAGGATAGCACAGTTCATGCTTAACAAGTGCCCTGTTGCTTTCTGGTTGACTGATGTTTTGTTTGTTACGTAACATCTTGACATCCTATTAAGACTGTAATTATAAAACAAAGTCCCAGCTCATTGACAATAATGGCAAACAGAAAGATGCAGCTGTTTAGTGTGCTCTTCTTGATTGAACACAGAACTTAATTTGGTCTTTAGTTGACTAATGATTAAAATTTTTATATTTAAGATGATCTGAGAAAAACTGGGAATTTGATATTCAAATAATATGTAGTTTATGCATGTATTGTGTTTTAAGATATTTTCGTCCATTTATCCATCCTTGCCATTACTTGAGAGCTAAAACTCTGTTTTTAATCTTCAAGACCAGAATTCGGTCCATTGAGTTATTTCATTAATCAGATTTTAGTGATGCTTATGGATTCTTTACTCAAAAAAAGAACTGAAAGTATTACTTTTTTATTTTTTTAAAGATTTTTATTTATTTATTTGACAGACAGATCACAAGTAGGCAGAGAGGCAAGGAGAGAGAGAGGAGGAAGCAAGCTCCCTGCTGAGCAGAGAGCCCGATGTGGGGCTCGATTCCAGGACCCTGGGATCATGACCTGAGCCGAAGGCAGAGGCTTCAACCCACTGAGCCACCCAGGCTCCCCTGAAAGTATTACTTTATGAGCAGTGTGCTATTCTCACTTACAAAGTATTATTTTCTTGATTTCTAATTTATACATATTTACAAGGCAGTACCTACACTGATAAAATACTCATAATTAAGCAAGAAATTTGATTTTTTGGGGGGCTGTTCCTTTATTTAGCTAACTAAAGAAAAGGAGAGTTATGGAAGGAATTTTATGGATCCTTTCTTCATGAGTCTGGGCTTTTGCAATGCTAAGGCTTTTCAGTTTCAATTTCTCTCTTGCAAGGTTAAAAGAATCATTCTTGTGTTAGCTCACCAATACTGCGTTTGATCATCCTTTCTCACTTATGACATAGCCTCGGTGACTTACGGAACATTGGATTTGCTGTAGTAGATCAGTCTGAATTTGTCTATACATGGAATGACCAGACTGAATTGGCACTGAAGTTCCATTACAAATCCTTCATCCAGACTTCCAGTTTGAATTGGAAATATAGTTCAAGCAGCTTACAAGTCATCAAATGTTTCAACGGGCTGTTATAGCCAGAGCAGGCAAAAAAAAAAAAAAGTTCTGGTACAGACTGTTCATTGGAAGAGTGCAGTTTTGTATTATGCTTAGGTGGGTTTTGAAAAATTAGGTTTTTTTCTTTAGTAAACTGTCATCCAGTTTATTAGAAGTCCAGTATGTTCCAAGAACCTAAGAGAATGCAAATGAACATCTCCTCCTCCCTATAACATTTAAAATAGCTATTTAAAGTCCCTTTTATATTACATAGGGAGGACTTACGGTTTTTAAACTTTAATCAGTCTGTTTTACTTTATATATAATTTTAATGAGTTTTGTTATATGTTATTCTATTGCAGTCAAGATTAAAGATAGGAATTTGGAGGGAGGTCTGAGTAGTGCTAGATGGAGCAGTTAGAAGTGAGAGGGTCATCAGACCTGGGTAAGAAGAAGGGATTATACTAGTTTGGGGCCATTTAAGGTGGTGGTAAGGATCTCTCAATTAGTAATAACTCTGAGGGTAGCATAACATTATGTTATTGTAAGAAAAATCATGTTAGAAATTACAAATTTTTGAAAAAGTGTTCTGTTTTATATACTCTGTGAAAGAAATCACGGACTATATTGGGAAAATCACCAAAATTATTAAAACTTTAGCCCAATTTTTAAAATAAGTGCAAACATTTGCAAAGTGCACCTGTTTGAATCAACTCATTCTCTGATTATGCTGCATAGTTCAGAGATTACTGTATGTACTTTATTTGGTAAACATTTATCGTGTGCAAGAAGTGATATAGGGACTTCTCCACTTCTTGATCCCCTGGCGTCCTGTCTGTCTGTCTGCAACCTAACTTTGAGTTCTAGGCCATTATATTTTATGGGCTAGTGTTTAGCACTGTCCTCCTCTCCTCTAGGACCTGAGACCTACTGTAACTCAAACTCAAAAAAAGAATAATATTAGTAAATTTGGGGAAACATCCGAAGGGCCAGTGGGACAGGAACACTTTTCATCTTAAGAGGAAAACTTGGGGACTGATCCAGGAGTGTCTTTTGGGCACAGTTTACTCCCTATTGGACTGTATGCATTTTATTCTTCTCTGTTAAGTTTAGGATGAACCTAGTCTCAATGGTGAGACTGCCTGTTAGAAGCTGGACTGATGCCCACAGATCTCATCTGCCTACTCACAAATGATATCTTTCAGTGAAGGACTTAGTCTATTTGCGAACTCTTTGAATGAGAAAAAGGAGCTTCCCCAGATTTTAAATTTGTAATAAAGACATTTAAAAACCTTCTGTCTTTCTAAAGTGCTCCTACTCCAGGGCATTCCCTATCTTGGCTAACAAGGAGGGATGTCGCCTCCATCTCAAGCTTGAAGCTTTAGCACAGTCTCTGTGCTTTTCTTAGTATCCACAGCCTGCTGATGACAGCGCGTTATGATTCAAAACTGTTCTCTCAGTGAGACTTCCCTCTTGTTTACGGTTGGCTTAGTTCAAGCCCACAGCTGGAGCATGTAACAGTTCTGCCTTCTCCACAAGGTAGACAAGATTATTCTCTTTAAAAACAGTGGTGATGATGTCATGCTTCTCACGAGATCTCCATTGACTTTGGCTGCAACACTGGTTAGCTTGGCTTCCGCTACTGTCTTCCACACGCCCCACTTTATGTCCCATCACAGCTCTGTGCCTTCACACATGCTGTTCTCAGAGCTTGGAGGCACTTAAAATGCAGAAGCCGTGGAGATGATATGCCAACTCTCTCCTGAGTTCACATCTTATCCTGTTGTAGATCTGTTTACCTACATTTCTCAAAATTTCAATTCATAAATTCCAAAGAAAATTTATATATAATTAGAGCATATTTATCATATGGTTTGTCACTGTAAAATCAAATAGGGTTTTTTTTTTTTAATTTTTTATTTTTTATAAACATATATTTTTATCCCCAGGGTTACAGGTCTGTGAATCACCAGGTTTACACACTTCACAGCACTCACCAGATCACATACCCTCCCCAATGTCCAT
>NC_081567.1:2589846-2629512 GCF_022355385.1 Mustela nigripes
TTTTTTTTTTTTTTAAATCTAGTTTTTAGAATTGTTGGGATTGTACCCAGCTTATCACTAAATGGCTTCTTTAAGATGGACATCTTTCCAGAGTTATTTTATGCTCTGATTTAATTTGATAACTTACAGTGATAATACACATTACTAATTTGCATGCTGCCTTGTTAGGCTACTTGCTCTTTTTTACATCTTATGTATTATTTTTTGGTAGATGATGATTATCACTCTTGTAGCTCTCTGCTGTGGACATCAGTGCACCTTTATTATGAGACTATTATGGCTTTCCAGTCATTTGAATAGTGCACTGACTTGTTTTGTTAAAATGGAATTTACTAACCAATCATTCCTTAATGCTTCAGCCTTTTTTTTTTTTTTTGCCCTTTTTGTTTTTTCTATTTTTTTATTTATTTATTTTTAAAGATTTTATTTATTTATTTGGCAGAGATCACAAGTAGGCAGAGGCAGGCAGAGAGAGATGGGGAAGCAGACTCCCTGCTGAGCAGAGAGTCCGATGTGGGGCTTGATCCGAGGACCCTGAGATCATGACCTGAGCTGAAGGCAGAGACTTTAACCCACTGAGCCACCCAGACACCCCATCTTTTTCTTTTTTTAAGTTGTGAAGTGTGTACCACATGAGGGAAACTATATAAAATGTGTGTTATGGTTTAAAGAACAATACAAAAACAACTAAGTATCCAGCTTCTGGATCAAGAAAACATTATCATTTTTTTATTAGCCTCCCATGTGCTCCTCCTCTATTGTTTCCTTCTCCCTCAGCCTCAGAGGTAAGCCCATAATGTTTCCTAGCTCTTCCTTACAGGTTAACCACCACATTGTTATTTTGCATAAAGCAATCTATTGTTTTGAAAAATTGAGTGACTTATATATAAACCTAGCTGTGCAAGAGAAGGGCAGCATTGCCACTGTAGGCTCCCTAAAATTAGAGAGACTGAACTGAATCCCTAGGTCATGGCTGGGCTTCATTATCCCTCGAGTTTACAAAGCCCCTTCTGGGAATGGTGGACAAGGTCACAAACAAGTCCTGGTCAGCTTAGGGCTTACTGTAGTCAGGATAGGGCTGTTGTGTGGGTCCTGTGTTAGATGCCTGGCAGAAATATGGAAGGGAGATGAACACTACTCTGTTTTCTGTTTCTGCATTCCCTGTACCATCCCCAGCTTTCCAAAGTAGACCCCAGTAGCCATTGCAGGGTAAAAGGAATGTCCTCAGTGGATAAAGGCATCAAAGTAGGACTGGGAGTTGGTGTTGGGGTCGGGGAGAGTAGAAACACTATCAGCTTGTGGTTAGGATGAGCCAAGTACATATGAGACTGGGTCAGGCTCAACCTGAGCATTTTGTGCTTAGGTAGAAAAGACCGTTAAAAGAAGTGTTGTTGCAGGGAGGGGTTTGTGCTAACAATCCTCACATGTCTATCTCTTGAGTCACGTTGCTGAACTTTGGAACGTTTCCCTCTTTAATTGTATAGCGCCTATCCTGGGATCATTCTTCAGTGTGTTCCGAGGATGCTATTTTCTTACTTCTGCTGCATGTCATGTGTCCTGTATCCCACATTTCCTTCTTTCTTACTATTTCTTTTTGTTTTGGTAGAACACCACCTCTAGTATCTTTTGAGTGAAAACTGTATGGGAGATGCATTTTTTGAGATCTTCCATATTTAAAAATTATTCTACCCTAATCTTTAGAATCATAGCTTAGAGAATTCTTGGTTGAAAATCACTTTTGTTCGTAATTTGAAGATACCACACTATTGTCTTGCTTCCGGTATTGTCAAGAATTAAAAAGCCATTCTGCTTCCTAATTCTTTGATGTGATCTTACAGTTTTTCTTTGCTATTTGTGAGAATTTCTCTTTGCCCCCAGTGTTTTGAAATTTTACAATAACATGCCTAGGTGGAGATCAATTTTCTTCCATTGTGCTGGGTGCTCAGTAGGTCCTTTATAACCCAGAAGCTGATTTCTTTCAGTTTTGAGTTTTCCAGAATAATTTCTTTATGATACTGTCCCCTACTTTTTTTTTTTTTTCCCTGTCTGTCCTTTCTGGGATTCCTTTCATTTGGAGGTTTATGCCTCCTAGACTGGCCTGGCCCCGCCCTGCTCTGCCCTGCCCTGCCCTTCCCGTTTTTCTTTCCTCCTTTTCTTTTTCTCTTTTCCTTTCCTTTCCTTTCTGTTCCATCCCGTTCCTTTCCCTTTCCTTTCCTTTTGCATTTCTTTGACCTTTTGCTCTACTTTCTGGAGACTTCTTTAAACTTCATCCTCCAACTCTTTGCTTTTTTTCCTTATCATTTTGTTAATTTTTAAGAGTTCTTTTTCTCATTCTTTTCCTTTTCATAGAACCCTGTTCTTATTTTAATAGCTGCAGTATCTTTACCATATCTCTGAAAATTATAATGAGTTCTTTTTGAAGTTTCCTTCTCTCCTTATAATCTTTGTTTTCCCTATACTGCTTTTGTTTGCCTTATGATTGTTTTGCTTTCTAACTTCTCTATTGAAGTCTTTATTCGGATGACCATTAATGCCACATATGTGCTTGTAGTATAAGCTAGCAGGCTAAGATAAACTGTGGACTGAAAGTGCTGAATCTGTGGTTGGGACATGTCATTGAAGGGTGATCTGCTTGAGCTCTTTTTTGGGTCACCTTTCATGGTTAGTATTTTTAGAGAACTCCTCCTGGATTGATGGGATTCCCTAGAGATTTCTTCAATTCCTTACTTGACTTTTAGTTTTTGATTTTCTTCCTTTTCCTCTTCTCTCACTTGCTGTCCAATTTGCAGTGGGCTAGAGAATTGGAGAAAAATCTTGATTAGGATTGTTTGAAATTAGAACAATTAGATTCTGAGTGACAGCTTAAAGGGCTGGCCTGTGCATAAAATGCTTTAAATGTGTGGAATTTTTGGCATCTGTTTCGGTGACCCAGAAACATGTTTTTATTTATTTTGTGTTCTTGGGTGTATTCTGGAAACCTGATGTATTCATGAAACAGAATTCTAAATAGATGAACTATTAATGCAGATCATTCTGGAGCAATTTGTTTTGTTTTTTTTTTTTGTTTTTTTGTTTTTTTTTCCTCATAGCCTTTCAGCTGATTCAGTACATGTACTTATCTACTGGAGTATAGAATGATTTATTCATTAATTTTTTCTCTAATCTTATCAGTTACTGACTTAAACAATACTGGTCCATAATGATCATAATCTTCCTTTGATTTTTTTTTTTGAAGTAGAGCCATCCTTTTAACTTCTTTACTGTTTTTATAGAAAATCCACAAGCTCTCAAAAGCAATGGAAGAAAGAAATAATTCTTACTTTTCATGTTCTTCAAGGTTCATATCATGAGTTCCTGTTGATTTATAGACATCTGGAAATTTAGAGTATTCTGCAGCCATTTTAGCTTCTTCTTACTCTTGCTGCTTGTTTTGACTTCCCATACCAGAAGTATTTCTTGATAACTGCTTTTTATTACAGTTGAAATTCTAGAGATAGACAGACCTTTAACAAAAATTCCATTTATACATAAGCACACTGTCATTTAGTTACTCTGATTAAACATATGAATGTTATAATTAGGGTTTATTTAGTCACTGCCATTAAAACAAACCTATGAGATGAAAATTCAGTGTACACAAGTATCATTCATTGCGGATTGCTTCTTCAGAGAGTTTAAACAGTCATTGTTTTAATTAAAAATTTTTACAAAATGTTTTCCTAAGATTTATTTTTAATAACACTTCTAACACTTAAAGAATGATCACATATGCAAAATGTGTACACTTTTATGACTCCATATTTTATATAAGCAAACCACTTCTATTTCTTGACAAATGAAGGGGACTTTTGTTAGAATCAGCTCCAGCTTCTGATTTTCTGAATGACCTTGAGGACATTGTTTACTTGTGATACGTAACACTTCTCCTGGCTATAAAACTAAGAGGAAGATGTTAATCCTGATCCTACCAAACCATTGCAGTATTGCAGGGATTAATGAACTCGTGTTTGTAAAATATTTTCTTCTTCGTAAAATTGGAATTACCTAAATAGATGGTATTATCATTAATATTATATATTATGTTGAGGACAGTGGATGAGATAATAATGCTATTGTATCATCTAATGTTTTAGATGTCTTTTAATTAAATTACATGGAGATACTGGTATGCTCTCTGCAGTCTTGTCCTTTCCTGCAAATAGCAAGTGAATATTAACATAATATTTAAATCGTACATATTTATGAGGTTCTTAAGGAATTAGCAGTTCCAGAGAAAAAGAGGGAGTAAAAAAAATATTAATTAAGATTGAGGAATTCCAGCAATCATATTTGGAAGAATTGGGTTATCAGTTTTTTGTTTTTGTTTTTTTAAAGATTTTATTTATTTACCTGACAGATCACAAGTAGGCAGAGAGGCAGGCAGAGAGAGAGGAGGAAGCAGGCTCCCCATTGAACAGGGAGCCCAATGTGGGGCTCGATCCCAAGACCCTGAGATCTTGACCTGAGCCGAAGGCAGAGGCTTAACCCATTGAGCCACCCAGGTGCCCCTGGATTATCAGTTTTATGATATTCATAATATTTCATAGTATTCATTTTCAGCCAGTGATGAGTGAGTCTTGTCAAACATAGTATATAGCAGAGAACAATCTATAAATAAAATTTAGAAAAATGAATACATTTACAACAGCATTGAAAAGAGTGAAATCGGGGGTGCCTGGGTAGTTCAGTTGGCCAGTGGCTGCCTTTGGCTCAGGTCATGATTTCCAAGTCCTGGGATCAGAACCCCATATTGGGCTTCCTGATCAGCAAGGTGTCTGCTTCTGTCTCTGTGCCCCTCCCCACAGCTCATTCTCTCTCTCTCTCCCTACCAAATAAATAATTAAAATCTTTAAAAAAAAAAAAAAAGAGTGAAATCTTAAGAATATAAATAGAGTGCAAGACTGGTACACTGAAAATTACAAAACATTGTTAAAAGAAATTGAAGAAGATCTAAATAAACAAAAGACAAGAAATGCTTATAGATTGGAAAATTTAAAATTATTAAAATGGCATTATTCCCCAAGTTGATGTTAAACCAATTCATATAAAAATACCCTCTGAATTTTTGTGTTGTTGTTGCTGCAGAATTCAACCAGCTGATCCTAAAATCACATAGAAATACAAGGGACCAAGAATCACCAAACAATATTGAAAAAAAAAAAAAAATCAAAGCCGGGGGATCCATATTTCTCACTTTGAAACACTCCAGAGCTACAGTCATCAAGATGGCATAGGCAAAAGATGGTATAGAGGAAGGTCTAGATCAAGGGAATAGAATTCAAAGTCTAGAAATACACCCTTACATTTATAGTCACTTTTTTTTTTTTTAGATTTTATTTATTTATTTGACAGAGATCACAAGTAGGTAGAGAGGCCGGCAGAGAGAGAGGTGGGAAGCAGCCTCACTGCTGAGGAGAGAGCCCGATTCGGGGCTTGATCCCAAGACCCTGAGACCATGACCTGAACCAAAGGCAGAGGCTTAACCCACTGAGCCACGCAGGTGCCCCTATAGTCACTTGATTTTGAACCAAAGTGCTTGGACAATTGAGAAAAGAATAGTGTTCATAGCCAATTGTGCTGGGACAACTGGATATGCATATGAAGGGAATGTCTGGGCCCTTACCTCACCCCTGCACAAAAATTAACTCAATTTTTTTTTATAGCTAAACCTATAAAATTCTTGAAAGGAAACATAGGAGTTAATCTGGAGACCTTGGGTTAGATAATAGTTTTTAAGCATTATGCTAAAAGCACAGTTTGTTCATTCAGTGAATATTTTTTGAGTATCTTTTATGTGCCTTGCTAATAGTTTAAATAAATAGAAATAAAATATGTGAAGTTTCAAGTGGTGATACACAACTCTAGATTTTGGGGGGCTTTTTAAAATATGATAAGTCTCTTTGGCTATTAGAATAATTTTCCTTAGAATATTCAGGTTGTATATACTTGAAAGTAAGTAGGAATTTTGCTTTTTTCTGGACTTCCTATGGATTGTTTTTAAGTATGACCTATTATTTCTCTTTTGCCTTACTAACTATACCTTTTTGATTTTTACTGGTTGCTCTAGGGTTTACAATACACATATTTATTGTCTGTCTTTAAATAACAATATATTCTTTCATGTGAAAGATAATACACTGAAGTAGTATACTTTCATTTCCCCATTCTTGGCCTTTGTGCTTTTACCATCTCTTATCTTTATTTTATGTTACAGGTGTTAAGAGCGGTTTGTGTTTTTGCTTTAACTCTGAGTCGTCTTTTAAATAAATTGAAAAAAGTGAAAAAATTGATTTATGTTCATCCATGTTTACCACTGAGGATGCATTATATTGCTTTCTGTGGGTATAGATTTGCATCTTGTAACATTGTCCTTTTGCCTGAAGACCGTTTTTAAGTTTTTCTGGCAGTTTAGGTCTTTCAAAAACAATTTCTCTAAGCATTTCCTTGGTTGAAAACCAGTTTTGGTTCTATTTTTAAATGACATTTCAGTGGAAATAGAATTCCAAGGTGATGGTTTTATTTTCTCCTGAAAGATTAGGAAGTACTTCCATTGTCTTCTGACTTATATTGTTTCTGATGAAAAGTCAGGAAGTATTCTTATCTATTCCTGTGTATAATTTATCTTGTTTTTCCCTTCTGGCCACTTGTAAGCATTTCTATTTGTCACTTGTCTTTAAAGAGTTTCATTATGATGTGACTTGGTGTGTTCTCTTGGTTTTTATTCTGTTTGGGTTTTATCAGCCTTTGAAATATATGGGCTTAGGCTTATATTTTTAACTAATTTGCTAAAATTTTAATGTTATATTTGCATATCATTCTCCTTCCAGAGCTCCAGTGACAGGTATAGTGTATTTGATTTCTGTTTACCCAGATTATTTCTTTCAGGCTTCTCTCCATGCTTCAGTCTGTACAGTTTCTATTGCCCTGTCTTCAGATTTACTGATCTTTTCTTCTCCTGTGTTTATGTACTTTTAAGCAAATCCAGTAATGTTTTATATCATTTCATTTTTCAATTCTAGATGTTCCCCACATATTTCCATCTATATTCATTATGTTTCTTGTTTGTCTTTAAATCCTCAAATGTATTTATGCATTCATTTGAAGTCCTTGTCTATTCCATCATCTGTCATTGCTGCATCTATTTATATTGTCTGATTTTTCTCCTGATTAAGAGTTGCATTTTCTTTCAAAAAGTAAGTCTCTATTCTGTAAGCAAGTTACATTACATGTCTACAACCCTTACCTTGTTGAGTTGTCTTTTGTGTCCTGTTGGTGGGCAAAACTTTACTTGTTATTTACTTGGATGAATATTTACAGTGGCATTTGTTTAGCTTAATTATTTTATTTCATTTTATTTTATTTTTTAAGTAGGCTTCATGCGCAGTATGGATCCCAGCATGGGGCTTGAATTCATGACCCTGAGATCGAGATCAAGACCTAAGCAGAGATCAAGAGCTGGTCATCTAACTGACTGAGCCATGCAGGCATACCTTTTTACCTTAATTCTAATGCATGGTCTTTGGGTCTCTGGTGAGTGCCCCAGGTATTTATTGAAGGAGGTTCCTGTGGGGATCTGGTATCTTCTAGCTGGATGCACTCCAGTCATCCTTCTTGACTTTTGCCTTGTTTCTTAGAATCTCATCATATACATGTAGGGCTTGTATTCAGACAGAGAGTCTAGGGCACTCATTTGTAGATTTCTGGACTTCTCTATAGAACTCCTCCTTTTTAGTATTCTGTCCCACCAACTCCTCTCCTCACTGTGTTCTCAGCAGAGCTGATCTGTCTCCAGGTAACTTCCCCTAGACTGCACACTTCTCTGCTCTTACCATAAGAGTCTCCACTTGATGTCACAAGGCAGACTCACATAGGACAGGAATTCTCTGCCATTGGCCTGTATAGGATTTCTATAAGAAAATGAAAAGAGCACAGAGAATCCCAGAATACACATAAGAAATGAGCATTTAGAAGCTAAATTTTAGAGAACAGAATGAGTTAGATCAGTGGTTCTCAACTCATGCTACATGTGAGGATCAGGACCTCTAGTGGGAGGGATCCCATAGTTTTCCAAGCTCCCCATGTGACTTTGAGGTACAGCTGTAGCTGGAAGAATTGCTGCTTTAGAGCTGACCAGGTCTCACTTATAATCTTGTTCCTCTAGGTTCTAAGAGACAGCCTTACCAGAAGTAGATCTCTTAGGGTTTGGGGTTTTTGTTGTTTGTTTGTTATGTTTTGTTTTTACTGCAGCTTAATTCACCCTTGCAAGCTACTGTGTGCTTCTAGTTACCATGGATGGCCAGGGAAGAACAGGGCCCAAGTGATGAGAAAGCCAGTGTCTCTCAGGCAGTTTAAATTTCATAGGGAAGCAGTGGCTGAATACTCAAATTGTAATTGATATGCACAGAAAATTCTGTTGCCAGAATAAGTGTCATTTATAAAGTCTTCACTGCTCAAATGGTATTGTTTGATGCATGGCAGATGGAGGATTACATGAAGAATTGAAGGATAATGAGAGGCTAGCTTTGGAGGAATGAATGTCTTTGTTTTTCTTTTCTGACATTCTTTAAAGGTATCCCAGTGCATGTTTTTCTCCGCCATGAGGATAGTTTCCTGATATGTAATGGTAATCATTTTTAGCAGTGCACACATTAAGTGTCATTGGTGTTAAAACGGAGACATGTAATATTTTACATTTATTTTTAGGCACATTTCCCATGCATGGTAAGCATGTGCACCATGGTAAATATATCACCTTTTTCACTCATTTAGTATGCATTTATTTAGCATGTACTATGTGCCAGTTAAATTCTAGATGCTTGGGAGACATCAGTGAGCCAAATGGAGAAAAACTCCTTCCCTTTTATTTTGTAGCAACATTCAGAGGGGACAATGACTAAATAATAAACAAAGCTCAATTATGCAGTATGGCATAAGGCAAGGAATGCTGTGAGGGAAAAAAAGAGCAGGGGATAAGTGATGGTGTCGGTTGCCTGCAGTTTTCAGGGTAGTGATTGAGGAGTACCCCATGAGGATGGTGACATTTGAGCAAACACTTGAGAGGAGTGAGGGCATGCAATTCAGTTTCTCAGGAAAGTGAGTTTTGGTGAGTGCAAAGATTGGCAGAAGAATGGTCAGCAGGTTCCCAGGAGTAGCCGGCAGTCCAAGGGCTGTAGACAGCTGTGGTCCATAAAAGAAAAGTCAGCTGGAGAGATAACAGGGGCCTGGCCATCACTGCCTGTGGAGGCATTTTGATTTTTTACTTTGCATCAGATAGAGAGCCATCAAAACAAGAAGTAACAGGACTGACAGGAAAGGGCCATGGGGGCTGCTGTGTTTAGGAGATCCATGCTGAGGCTGAAAGCTGGGGCCCAGGGTCCAGGCTAGTGAAGTAATCCAGGAAGAAGAAGGGATGGGGCAGGTTGACAGGGACATCTCTGAGGGTAGAGCCCACTGACTTCTGTGATGGACTCCGGATCTGAGAAAGGGGAGTAGAGAGTGACTCCAGGCCATGCTCACTTCTACTGAAGTTCACCATAGGCGGCATCTGTTCATTTATTACGGTGATTGCAAATTTTATTTCCTTTGCTTGTTGGACATTTATAACATAATTTACTATATTCTGAAAATCATACTGTATTCAGATTATTCTTCTCATTTGCAGAGTGATAATATATTTATGTGTTCAAGATTTCACATTTGATTTCAGGGATAAAGATTTTAAATAAAATTGTAGTTCAAAAGTAATTTCAGTTCCTCCAAGTTAAATTTTTAAAATTCAATAAGTAGATTATTTGGGTCATTTTACCTCACTTAGTGCTTTACATTAAAATTTTCCTGTTTAATGAATGCTTAACTAATAAGTAAAATTTGCTAATCAAATTGTCAGACTCTGTAAAATGGCTTGTTGAAATGTTTATTTAGCAGTTATTCCTGACTTTTTAACATTGTGCAATGCCCTCCAGTCTAGTTTTTTTCCTAGTAATTGTGATACATGGCAATAAAAATTATTTTTTAAAAATTCTTTATTAAAAAATTTAAAAATTCTTATCTTTAAAAAATTATTTAAAAAAAATTCTCTAAGTGAGCTTATTGTAGACAATTCATAAAATATAAAAAAAGTTTAAAGAAGCAAAAAATGGAAAATCAGCCATAATTTTATCTTTCCAAGACATCTACTCTTAATAGTATTATTTCCTTTCAATCTTTATTTCTGTGCTTATTTGTATGAATAGTTGACATTTGGGGTAAATATAATTTTGTGATTTCCCTTTACCCCCCACTTCCCACTTAAGTGCATTAAAATAATGGTGCATAAAAATCTTTCTGGTATTTTAGGTTATTTTCTTAGAGTACAGTCCCAGAAGTTAAGTGACTAGTTTGGAGAGTAGAAACATTTTGATGGTCTTTATACATATTACGGTGTTGCTTTCCAATAATTATGCTAATAAAAATGATAGTAGTTAACATGACTGAGCTCTTAGTAGTTCCAAGCACTACTCTTAGTGCTTCTGAGGTTTCCTCTCGCTAAATCTTCCCCAAAACCCTACATGGTGGGACACGTGCTTTATTCCTGCTTTACTGCTAGAAAAACTGAGCCCAGAAAGATGATAAAGGCAGAGCCAGGATTCATGTGATCTGTCTCCTTCTGCATCTGCTTAGCTGTGCTGCTTTGCAGGGCATGAAAGCACCTTATCGGTTCAATCCCAGGTAGCTACTATTGTAAAGTTCCCATTTAAAAATCTCATTAATTTTTCTAATACCTGGTTTCTTATTTGGGTTTACTTGTCTTGGAATATTAATGAAAAGTTATTTAAATACATATTAGCCCTTTGTATTTCTTATTTTGTGCATTGTCTTTTCATGTTCTGAAATTGTTATTAGTTTGCTGTGAACTCTTTATACGGTAAGGAAATTAGCTATATTGTGTCAAATTTGTTACAGATGTTTTGTCCAGGTTTGTGGTTTGCTTTTTATTGTAATATTTTCATTTTCAAATTTTGAGTTTGGTAGAAAATACAGTCAAAGTAGATTAATTTTATTTCTTTTATGATTTCTCCTTTTGCTTTGAAATGTAGAAACATCATCCAGAAAGTTGATATTTATATCTACATTTTCCTTTAATCATGAGATTTTTTTGGGAATTGTGTTAAACTTATAAATCAATTTGGGAATAACTGACATTAAAAAAAATAGTCTTGCCATACACAGCAAATCTCTTTATTCAAATCTTTGTCACTTTTAGTGCCTCTTAATGAAGACTTAAGAGTCATGTGGCTAAAAGAGTTATGACAAACAATATAAAGAAAATATTAGTGTTTTATAAATGAAAAAGAAAGAGCAGGACAAGAGAGGTTATCTGTTTCAGAGCAAATGTCTACAGATTCACTGATGGAGACTGTATTTTTTACTCTAATTTCAAAGAATGATTTTTTTTTTCCTGCAAGAGATTTATTATAGGCATTTCTGCATCTCATAAATTGAATATAGTGCATGATTTTCTGTTGTGTCTTGGGTTTGTTTTTATGTGTTAATTTGTATATTCTGTTAATGAAAGAAGGGAAAATATGTAGTTAAAACTTATAAATATATTTGTTGGAAATTTACATATCCATCAGGTTAACTTTAGTTTCCCTTTACTAAGAAATACATGGGGCTTAAACAAGGGAGAGGCTTATTTCTCTCTCGAATTTTAAAAAAATTTTATTTATTTGACACAGAGAGAGAAACAGTGAGAGGGAGCACAAGCAGGGGGAGTAGGAGAGGAGAAGCAGGCTTCCCGCCGAGCAGGGAGCCTGATGTCATACTCTATCCCAGGGCCCTGGGATCATGATCTGAGCTGAAAGCAGGTGACTGAGCCACCCAGGTGCCCCTGCTCTCTTAAATTTTAAAAGGCAGGTTGTCCAGGGTGGT
The DNA here is from genome assembly GCF_022355385.1 of Mustela nigripes. Classification (NCBI taxonomy): domain Eukaryota; kingdom Metazoa; phylum Chordata; class Mammalia; order Carnivora; family Mustelidae; genus Mustela; species Mustela nigripes. The sequence continues at coordinate 2,601,796 of NC_081567.1, forward strand.
GTGGTGGGTCCATCATCACTAGAACTCAGGCTCCATGTGACTCATTGCTTTACCTTCTGCAGTGCCTCTTCATGGTCCTAGGTGGGTGCTGTTGTTCAACTGCTGTGCATCTCCGCATGCAGGAAAGAGGGGAGCTGAGGAACGCAGGACAAATAATAGAAGCTCAGTTTTCTTTAAAGGTTTCTGAAAGCTGCTTTGCAACACTTAACACTGCATCTTGTTGGCCAGAACTGTAGGCCAGTGGGACAAGATACAATGTCTTGTGCCCAGCTGAGAATCAGGAGTTGTATGAGTAAGGAGAAATGGGAGAATGGATACTGAGCTAGTTAATAAGCCATCTCTGCTCCACCTCATTTTTATTTATTTAGGTTTGTGTCTGTGTCTGTCTCTGTCACTCTCTCTCTCTAACATTTATGTGTAATTAAAGGAAAGGTAACATTTCTAATATTAATTAGAAAAACAATTCCTATGCTCTTTAACCCCTGAATGCAAAGTTTTTATGATGGGACATTATTGGGCTTGGGAAATACCTTTGACACTATTAACCTTGACGTCACCCAGTGTATTCTGTGGGCAGAGGGTTTGGGTGAGAGAAGGGAGAGGTTGGACTCATCTGGGAGGAGACCAGACTTGAAGGAGCGGTGACTTCTCATTCTGCTCTGTTGTGAAAGTGCGCATGTCTTGGACTGAGAGTTCACTCTTAAAACTCTTGGGACCATCCTGAGAAATAGTCCCATAGGAAGAAAGACTTTTGTATTTTAGGAAAAGAACATTCTAAATTGAATTTAGAATTTAATGTCTAAATTGAATTTAGAAAGAGGTATCTCTGACTGGCAAAATTCTGGAGGACAAATATTGCATCCTTATGAATTGCTTGGCACAGATCCATGTCTATAAGGCCCTTAATAAATGTTTTGAAGGGCAGCAATATGGTAATGGCAGGACTGAAATTATGTTTAACTCATAGTTTCAACTCTACTTGTAACTTCATGAATGATTGCATTTAAAAGTACATATTGTGTAGTCAAATGCTAGGTAATTTATGCTCAAAGTTGTGCTTTTGATAAAATTGTGTCCTCCATAACCTAGAATGTATTCTTAAAATGCTCAGACTTTTCTTGGCTTCCAAGACTTAGAACTGAAATAACAGGTGACTTTCTTGTTTCCATATTTGGGTGTCATCTCAGATCATGTAAGGGTTAACCGAAGAAAACCATTGATATAAATTTTGCTTTGTACATTTTTCACTGTTTTTCAACTCACTTGATTTTATAGATCGCTTGATTTTCCAAATTATAAGTTATAGTGGACCCTAAAACAACATAGGTTTGAACTGTGTGGGTCCACTTATATGTGAATTTTTTTCGATAGAGCACAGTACTATAAATGTATTTTCTCTTTTTCTTTATGATTTTCTTAAAAACACTTTTTTTCTCTATCTTACTTTTTGTGGGAATACAGTATGTAATACATACACAAAATATGTGTTAACTGTTTATGTTATTGGTAAGGCTTCTGGTCAGTCACAGGCTATCAGTAGTTAAGCTTTGGGGGAGTCAAAAGGTATACATAGATTTTTGACAACATGGGGGTTGACACCTCTAACCCTTGCATTGTTCAAGGATCGGCTCTAGTTGAATTACAAATGCATCAGTATTATAGTAAATCACTTTATTTTGACCAATTTTGAAAATTGAAAAAAAGCTAATAAAAAATTCACTGTATGTGAGATTTAGCTGAAATTTTTCATTTTTGATCTTTGAAAATGTTCGTGTAGTATAATTAGAAGGGCTTTCTGCACATGTATTTATTTCATTATTAATTGTTATTTTATACTTATAATTCATCCAATGAGAACTAAAGTATTGTCTTTAATGCAAAACTTGAAAAAATATAAGAAAATTTTAGAACTCCTTTGTTCTTTTAACTTGAAGATACTTTCTTGTTTTGGTCCACTTTCAAAGAAGGGACATACATTTATTTATATACCTATATAATGTATATTTTATAATATGCAGATTGTACATATGTGTTCTACATATTATGTAATACATACTACATATACTATACATTATGTATTGTATGTGTGTACTATGTTTGAACATACGTGCATCTCTATACAGTCTGTTGCAGGTGCACACACACAAGCTGTGAGTGCCACACCATCCTGCTTGATGACGTCTTTTATATGCTTTTAACACAAAATTTTTGTGTCTCAAATTTATTTTCCATAAGCTAATAATTGAATACAATAAGTAACATTTAGGCATTTTGCACTTCAAGAAATAAAGAAATAGTTGGCAAACCTTTTATGAAAATACTCTGACTTCTAAATGCAGTATTTTTAGAGCTTCCATGACCTCTTAAGGAATTCATTTTCTAGTGTACTACTAACAATACTTTTGCAAAGTGTTCTAAAAATATATTAATTAGGGTGTAATAGCCTTTCAAATGAGTTATTATGGGTTTGTATAAACGATAATTTGAAAAAGTTCACAAAGTCTGGTGTGAAGAACTATGGTTATTGTCTAACAATTAACAATTTGAAATATATCTAGCTTTACACATTTTTTACTTTAAAAGAAAGTGATGCAAAATCAGTCAAAGAGAAGTACTTTCTTAGGAATTCATTAACTGTAATAGACTTCATTACCTGTAATTTGGAGACATGGGAAAGCACTCACTGAAAGAGCTGTGAAGTGCCATGTTGGATCACATCAGCCTGCTGGTAGCTCTCTGAGGTTGTGTTTCAGGGGTGCCTGGGTGGCTCACTGGATTAAAAAGCCTTTGCCTTCAGCTCAGGTCCTGATCCCAGGGATCAAGCCCCACATTGGGCTCTCTGCTCTCTAGGGAGCCTGCTTCCCATCTCTCTCTCTGCCTGCCTCTCTGCCTACTTGTGATCTCTGACTGTCAAATAAATAAATAAACAAATAAATCTTTTAAAAAAAAGAAAGAAAGAAAGGTTTCTTTCTTAAGAAAGAAACCAGGGGTTTGGGGGCTGGGGGAGGGGTATGCTTGCCTTTGTTTATGATCTCTCAGAGGATTAGGGTTAAGGGGGAGCAGCCCTGATTTTCCTGGGTGACCTGTATTGTAGACAACATTTGTAAGTGAATGAGGAGTCCTAGTGAGCCTCCTTAGATTTCTGGCAGGAGCTCACTGTGAAGCCTCTGAACGCATAGCAGCAGTTGCTCTGACCCTTAGGTCAGGAAACCAGGTCTCCGGGTCTGTCATTGGAGCGCCCCATACTAAAGTCACATTCAACATTGCACAAAACTCTCGATTCTTGCAGTTGTAGAGCACCAATGTTTTTAACCTGTCGTTATGTGGGCCTCATATCCTCTTCATTATTTTAGCTTCTTTTGTTTGATTTACTGCATCTCCTCTTGAGCTGAACCTGTGCAGAGTTTCGTGACCGAATGCATCGTGTTCCTTAGAGGAGGAAGTCAAGTAATGGTCTGTGTTACAAACCCTCTTCTTGATGAGTCTCATCACTTCTGCATGCTTTCTGCAGGAACTTATTGAGCCTCTTTCATTAAGAGAAGGCCCATGACCACGTAGGGAGCCACGAATATGTCACCTTTCATGACTCATAGCTCAGGGCCTGTCATCTCTGGAGCAGGCTGTGTTATTATCTTCAGTGTGTAACCCGTAAGTTGTCGGTGTTGATACCCCCATTCTTCCGATAAAGTTCTCAGCTTTTTTACGATACATGGTCTATTAGCTTTGAATTTTACCACCACCAAATGCTTTCTTTTCTTAGCACATCTGGAGAATTCCTGGTACATTTCTTCTCCTAGGTCATCATTGAATAAGACCATTTTTTTTTTTTTTGGCACCTGACACTATAGCTGAAATTACTCTTTTCAGAAAACAAACTCCCTGTTATTATGCTACCTTGGGCCAGGACTACATGTTTTTTCTTAGTCTGAAGGTAATTCATTTTGTATTTTGTTTATTGGTTCATTTTTTGTGCCCCTTTTTGGTGGAAAAGCCTACCAGGGTATTTAAAGAACCAATTTGGCTCCTTAAATTAAGTTACAGTTTTCCGCCATTTTTTGTCAAAAAATCATTTATCTTTCAAAGTATTTCAGTAAGATATTATGATATTTGGGTTGATATTTATAGTATTGTTTTTGCCTAGAAGATAGGCTAAGTTCATATAGTATACCCACTATTGATACGAGTCAGGAAAATACATTTTTTTTTCTCGTATTTTAGGAGAATAAAACTGTCGACTCTCCAGAACATACAGGAAGAAGGAAGGATTAGGTAGGAAGGTAGGAGATAAGAAATGTGAGCGCCTGTGGAAAGTGTTTAAAAATTCACTCATGTTCTGAAGAGGGAAAGGCTTCTGCCTGTCTTTCAGAAGGTCTGAATCCAAAGGCTAAGAAATAGGGCAAAGTAAGTGGAATAGTACTTACGGTGCTTAGTTAAATGGAAAATCCGTTTCTTCTGGGTGAATAACTTATTTTGTGCTTTCCTTTCTGGAAAAAAAAATCAGTAGTACATATTAGAAATTCTTAAAAGTGTGAGACTTTTATGCAGTGATTTATACATCTTGGAATTTATTGTAGGAAATAATACCAGTTATAGCCAGCATCTCTGTATTGCATGCCATGTTTTAGGTACTGTTGTAAGTGTTTTATATATTTTAACTTAGCTAACTCCTTATAATCCTGTGGGGGTAGTACTGTGCTGTTCCTTTTTTTGGTGGGGGAGAGGGGAGCCTAAGTAATTTCTGTAGTATCACAAAGCTAGTGAATGGTGCAGCCAGAATTTTATTTTGGCTCTGTTATATCCAGAGATGTTTATAAAAAAACAAGTAAAATATTTAAAAAATTGAATCTACTTATATTTCTACAAATGGAAGTTATTGTTAAGAGGAGAATCATACGATTTTGTGAGGACATTAAAAGGTACCTTGTAGAAGACAACTTCCATAATGCTAAACCTGAAAAAAGTGTAATGCCCTTTTAATAAAAGAGGTATTAATGCACATCCACTGGAATGCAAACATTGTATGAATCAGAAAAACACCTAACAGAATAATTATGGTATTGATTACTCAGGATGTTAGGATTGTTGGTGATTTTATGTGTGTGTTTCTATTTTCCAAACATATTTTCATTGAGCGTGTGATTCTGGATTTGACAAAAAAGTTATTTAAATTACTTTAATTAGATTAAAAGTTTTACTTATGTTTCTGTCATTATGCTAGTTAGGTAAGTAAAGATAGTAGATATCAAGATATCACAGTCTCTTCTGGAGCCCTCCTTGTGGGTATTACATTATGTCTGACCTGTCTTCTAGAACAGTGATCTTGTGAATGACATGGTTTCAGGACTTTGACCAATTCATGGTGTCCTTCTGTGTTCCTCCAGAACATCTGGATAAATGCTGCCTGGTTCCACTGATTTCTCTGTGTGTAGTTTGTCAAGAGTTAGGAGCATTCTGTGCTGTTTAGGTAGCCATTGGATGGTTATTGCATTAGTACAGTATTTTTTTTTTTAAGATATTTCCTTTTTTTTTTTTTTTTAAAGATTTCGTTTATTTATGCATGAGAGAGAGAGAGCGAAGTGCCCATGAGCTGAGGGAGGGGCAGAGGGAGAGGGAGAAGCAGACTTCTGCCTAAGCAGGGAGCCCAACGGGCCGTCCCAGGACCCTGAAATTGTGAGCTGAGCCGAAGGCCGATGCTTAACTGACTGAGCCACCCAGACGCCCCTGCACTGGTATAGTATTAATAGGACCATAGTTGTGCAAATAGCCTGTATGGTATTTAACTTTGCTATTTATTGTACGGACTGTACCCCTAACCCTGTTAAAGAAAACTGATTGGAACAAAAGGGGATGTTTTGCCTGAATTTGGAGATTTTAGTGTAAGTTTCTTGCCTTGTTTTAAAAGCAGTTGAAGCAAATAGCCTACCATATACTGTAGTTCTGATATATTTGACCCACTTAGTTTAAAATTCGGTTTGGCTATGAGAATTGCTCCAAGGTTTCCTTAAAAACTGAAATATTAAGGGTGCTCTTTACTGTTACCCCTGTTCAAGTGGGCATGTTGATTGTTTATCTAACCAACATACCAGCAGTTAAAGAACCTTTATGTTTGGATAGCATGTCTGAAATGGCCTTCTGGCATGTGTACCTTCTTTTTTTTTTTTTTTTTTTTTTAAAGATTTTATTTATTTATTTGACAGACAGAGATCACAAGCAGACAGAGAGGCAGGCAGAGAGAGAGAGAGGGAAGCAGGCTCCCCGCTGAGCAGAGAGCCCAACGCGGGGCTCGATCCCAGGACCCTGAGATCACGACCCGAGCCGAAGGCAGCGGCTCAACCCACTGAGCCACCCAGGCGCCCGCATGTGTACTTTCTTATTTGACCTTGTGCTGCCCTGGTTGTTAGATTAGTTTCTTGTTGCTACCATAACAAATTAGCACAAATAAACAACACTTATTTATTATTTCACAGTTCTGTGGATCAGAAGTCTAGATATGACATTGGTCAACTATTTCCTCTGCTTAGAGTCTCACAAGGCCCAAATCAAGGTGCCAGCAGGGCCAAGTCCTTTTTTGGAAGCTCTGAAGATGAGTCTGCTTCCAAGATAATTCACATTGTCTGACTTCAGTTCCTTGAGGTTGTTGGGGTAAAGCCATTTCCTTACTGGCTTTCATTGGGGGCTGAGCTTTGCTCCTAGAAGCTGCCCCCTTTCCTTCTCATGTTTCCCATGTGGCTCTCTCCAGAAACAGCGGTTTGAATCCCATTCAAGGGACTCTCTGCTTTAAGATTAAATTAGACTCACCCATATAATCCAGGATAATCTCCCCATTATTCTACAAAATCCTTTTCAGCTTGTAAAGTAATATATTCAAAGGTTTCAGGGGTTAGGGCACGACTGTCCTTTGGGTGCTGCTCTTTTTAACACAGTATTTGTTTTTTCTCTTATAAACCTGTTGCTTCTATATATTAACTACTGTGTTCTTCCCAGTAACGGGCACACAGAAATTAAGAGAATCAGTCCTGACATAAGAGTTGGTAAAAACTCGTAGAGGATTTGTGTTAAATACTTATGTATTTTAGGACTTTTTTTTTTTTTTTAAGATTTTATTTATTTATTTGACAGACAGAGATTACAAGTAGGCAGAGAGGCAAGCAGAGAGAGAGGAGGAAGCAGGCTCCCTGCTGAGGAGAGAGCCCAATGCGGGGATTGATCCCAGGACCCTGGAATCATGACCTGACCTGAGCTGAAGGAAGAGGCTTGCCACACAAGTACCCCATATTTTAGAACTTTTAAAGGAAAGTAGAACTTGTAGAGGTGGAAAATTAGGCTTTATATAGACGGAAACACTGGAATGGGTTTCAGGCTGTTTTGGGTTTGATATTGTAAGGATTGAGGAGTTAATACAAGGTGGGAAGAGCTTGATCACCTGAACAAATACAAGGTAGGACTGGGCATGGTGTGTTTGTCTGGCAGCAAAAGGGCTCCCTTGACTTAATTAAGTAGCAGGAAGTAATATATACACGTAGTGGAAGGTCTGGACCGTCATGGAATGGAATCTAGGTATCATTTCCAAAATGGGAAACCACTTTGTTGTGGAGCGAGGAAGGAAAGTGAGGAAACTAGTGTAAAAATGAGTGTCGGAGCAATATGCTGGGTGGACTGAAGGTGGGCCAGGTGGAGTTAGGATGGATGGTCAGGTGCTGCTGTCATCGGGGAATGGGGTACCCAATCTGGACCATCATCACCAAGCACCTTCTTACTCTGGTCATCTTAAATATCAATGTCGTGAGAGTTTTACGGTTTTAAAGCAGAGGGGAATTCATTAATTCCTTCATTGATGGTGCTTTTGGTTTTATTGTATACAGTAAATCTCTCTCTCTGTCTCCCTCTTTTTAGTAAGACTGTGATGTCAGTAAGAGTGGTGAACTTTTCTCCTTTGTCAGACTTGTAATGCTTCACATACTTTTTCAGTAGCCGTCTTCATAGCGCATTCAGAATAGAAAGAATTGCTTTTTCTATTTGAATATGAAGAGCTGAAATTCAGAAATCTGAAGTTACTTTATCAAGATCATTCAGCATGTCAGTGTCATAAGAAGCAAAATTCGGAGCTTTAATTCTTATCCAGTGCCCTCTCCCTGCAGCTATTCTTAGAGATAAGTTGAGAATCTTCAGATGGCACAGCTTAAACTAAGCTGAATAATCTTTCTGCTAAATAAATACATGTATATATTTACTAGTTTTTAAGGAGATAACTTATCTGTGAGGCATACAGTAAATACTTTGGCATTCTTTGGGTGCAGGGACTTGAGCATCTTGTTGCCCCAGTGCTTGTTATAGGGTATGGCTGCAGAAGGAGTCATGATAGGCTTATTAAATCAGTGATTGATGATTGGGATTACCTGGGCTGACCTTTGAAGGCTGCTGCTTTCTGATCCTCTTCTAAACTGCCAGAGGCCTGGGGGTGAGTTGACACCCTGGAGCAACCCCACCCGGATCACCGATGTCTGGGGTTGAAGGCTTGAAGGCTCACAGTGCCCTTTGTAAAAGTCTTGTTTTAAAATAATTTTTTTTTCATTAATTCTGTTTGGGGAGATGGAGATTCACAAGTTTTTACATCAGAAAGTGTAAATAGCCCTTTCTAAGGAGATCTGATTAGTTTGTTAAATTCAGATTAGCATTTTAGACATGACTTTACTAAAGGTTACTGGCACTCTTTGGCTCTAAAATTTCATTTCAAAGTAAGAGGTCCCTAAGGGCTAGTTTGACTTATTTAATTATACCATACAGAATGCCGGTAATAGTTTTATAAAAACCCTCTTCAAGGCAAATTTGTAATTTAATACAAAGTGGTAAATTGGTATACCTTTAACATTTGTATCATGAGACAGATGATGTTGATCAGGATTAAGTAAAGGGAAAAAATTTATGGTATCATATTTAAACTAGAAATGACAATATTTGTATAGTTTTGAGAAAACCTGAAGGTTTGAAAAACAGCATATGCAGCTGACCTGAATGACGTAATTTTAACGAGCCAGCAAATACTGCAGAAGCATCTGTGAATCATAAGTGAAACCGCATATTTTCTTCCTAGTGAACAGTTTCTGTGTTTCTATATACAGTGAAGTGTGTTAAGTACCGGATCCTGGAGGATGTCAGCTGTGCCATCAAAGGGCTTCTAACCTAGTAGGGGAGGAGACCTAGGACAGAGATTTCTGAGGTAGCTCTCTGTGGGCCCAGAGTCCGCAGCACACAGGAAGTTACCAACAAGTGTTGGATTAGTGAATGCAAGTGGCCCTTTTTCTTATCTTGTCTGTCTGATGAACAGCTGCTAGTCTTTTGAGGTTATCTAAGATGTGAAAGAGGCCTGGAGAGAATCTCCTTTGACCTTTCACTGTGTTTATCCCTGATGGTATGAAGCTCTCACAGCACTTACGATACCCCAAAGGATGTAATGCACCAGAATTAGTACAGAATGGGCAGGCCTGGGGCACCCAACCTCCCAGAGCAGGAGGACAACTTGTTAAGTGTCAGAAATCAGAAGACAGGAGTTAGTTTTGCTCCAGTGACAGTAACACATGTGCCCCTCCCATCCCCCCCTCTCTTGTTCTTCGCTTTAGCAGGTACCTAATCAATGTTCAGGAATAGTGTAGGGAGAGCATTCTAGTTCAAAGGAAACTTTTTTTTCTTTAACTGTGCTTGCTGTTGTTATCATAAATTACTGCATTTCTAATATCTTCTTTTACTTTTTTTGCATTCCCTTGCAAAAATCTACTTCCCTTTCACTGGGTTTGTCTGATGATAGGCTTGTGAGTTTCTGCAGTAAAGCTCATTCATTTGCACAGTTGAGAATCATACCATTGTCTTGTGTCCCCCTCTTTAGGAAACATGTCCTTCTCCCTTCTACCAGTTGATGGCCTCTAAATTTTCTGTCACCTGTGACTAGCTTATCTATACAAGATGAATTTATTTATTCACTTGTTCATTAGGTATTTAGTGAACAACTAGTAGGAGCCAGGAATTATTTTAGGTGTGGGAATAAGCTGTTTTATAATTCAGACCTGGTGCCTGTCCTTACAGATAGAACAGTCTGATAGAGAAGGCAGATGATTGAACCATTAATTAGAGGGTAATGTGATGGAACTGTCATAGGGGACAGATAGAAGACTGAGGGGGTTTAGGAAAAGAGATAAAAAGTTATAATGGAAACCCTTTGATATCAGAAAGCTCTGAGAACATGTAACCTATCTGTGTCAGTTAAAAAAAAAAACAAACAAAAAAAAAACAACAACCAAAAAGCCCTTTCCAAATCGCAATCTATTATGGGTATATATTGTCCAAAGAGACTTGAATGGAATTTTGATTTAATAAAAAAAAAAAAAGATGAAAAGCAAACATTAGTTTTTTTATATATTTAAAGAAAGAAATAGGAGGAAGAAATCAGGAAGATGATTGTATTTTGGCTACTGAAAAGGCATACCTTATAGCTTTTTCGTTTTCTTTTTATTTATTTTTTATTTTTTTTATTTTTAAAGTAAGCTCTGTCCTCATTGTGGGGCTTGAACTCACAACCCTGAGATCAAGGGTTGCTTACTCTACCATCTGAGCCAGCCAGGCACCCCTGGTTCTGGTTCATTGCAGACTGATTCAGCACATGATTAGTGTGTAACTCAAACCACATGGAACCCAAACTGATATATACTCTGATCATATTCACTGACGTGTCACAGCAAAGTCAAATTGCCACAAAGTGTGTCACAGCAAAGTCAAATTGCCATAAAGTTTCTAAGTGTTATTTTTAATTTCTGTTCTGACAGTGTGCAGACTGGCACCAGAGCTAGGTCACATTTCTCAGCAAGAGGTCTGCAGTGTAACTGGATGATTAATTTCATCTATACTCTAACAGATAATTTAAGTCTCTTTGTTCTAAAATTGTCATCACCAAGCAGTCTTACAGTTGTGCGTTTGGTTTTCTACTCAGTTTCGTGGCCACAGTTTTGCAGTAATTATGGGTCTAGGCCCCACTGTCAGTCAACAACTTGATATCTGTACCAATTTGTCTCCTCTAAGTCTGGATTCTCATCTTTGCCCTGTGATTCCATCATAGGGTTTGAAATCCTGCAGTGCCTGACCTGAGTCTCTATGGTCAACACATCAGCTTTGTTGACAACATTGATTCATTCATTCAGTAAGTATTGCCTGAGAAGATGACATTTGAACAAAGACCTGCAGGAAGGAAGGGAGTGAACTAAGTAGAGATGTGAGGGAAGGACTTGGAAGAAGGAAGGAATAGCAGAAACCATAGCTCTGAGATATGAGGGCTGGGGTCAAGGTAACATCATGTAGGGCCTTCTAGAGCATTTTATTTTTTTTTTTTAATTTTTTTTTTAAAGATTTTATTTATTTATTTGACCGACAGAGATCACAAGTAGGCAGAGAGGCAGGCAGAGAGAGAGAGAGAGGGAAGCAGGCTTCCTGCAGAGCAGAGAGCCCAATGTGGGGCTCGATCCCAGGACCCTGAGATCATGACCCGAGCCGCAGGCAGCAGCCCAAACCACTGAGCCACCCAGGCGCCCCTTCTAGAGCATTTTAAAGACCTTGGCTAATAATTATTTGGAATAAGTTGGCAAATCATTGTTGAACTTCGAGTGGAGGAAAAAATGACAAGATCCTACTTACATTGTAATAATTGCTCTAATTGTCATGGTGAGAACAGTGTGAAAGGACAAGGATGGAAACGGGAAGATCAGTCAGGTGATTTAAATGATCTACAAGAAAGATATGGAGGTCATTGGACCAGATGGTAGCAGCAGAAATGGTGGTAGGAGGTGTTTGGATCTATTTCAAAGGTTGTGCCATTAAGCTCTGCTGACAAATTAGATACAAAGTGTGTTTGTCTGTGTGCTCATCTACGCATGTCCACGTACAAATGTGCCTGTAAAAGAAAAAGAAAAACAGAGCCAAGGATGACCTTAGCATTTTTGAACTGAGAAGTTATGTTTCTGCCCACTGAAATGGGGAAACTGAGAGCAGCAGGTTGAAGGGTGACATGTTCACTGTGAGACTCTCTTAAGTACCTAGCCAGGTAGAGTTGTCAGAAGGGCAGCTGGATGTACAAATCTGTGTTCTGCTCTGGAGAGGTCCAAGTTAGGGATGTGAATGGGGGCTCATCAGAGTAACAATAGGCTTAAGGCCACGGGAGTGGGTGTGGCCACGAAGGAGGTCTGGGAAGATAAACCAGAGAAGAGGTCTTTTGAATTGAACACTGGACTCTCGGATATTTAGAGATTTGGGTGATAAAGAGGAAACAAGCAAGGAGATTGGGCAGAGCAAGCAGAGTGGCAGGAGGAACGCAGAGGATGGTGTCCTGGGAGCCACAGGAAAGGAGCTCAGCTCTGCGAACTGCTGCTGAGTCTAGTGAGGGATGCTGACACTCGAATAGTGGGTTCAGTCTTATTGGTGATGACCTTAGAAGAACTGTCTTGATGAAGTGATCTTGATAGAAACCTAATTGGTGTGGTTTCAAGAAGCAGTGGGAAGAAAGAAATTGGAGATTTTCAAGGAGCAGTTTGTTGTAAAGGGGAGTAGAGAAAAAGCAGTAGTACCTGGAAGAGAGAGTAACAGGCTTTCAAGAGAGGCTTTGAAAATTTTAATGGGAGAATGTTTGTAGGCCCAGGAATAAAAATCCAGGGGAGAGGGAGAAGTCAACAATAGGGAGAGAGAGAGAGTAGAATTGTTGGAATTATGTTTTTGATCTAGCGTACAAAGGCAGGTTTTCGCCTTGGGTAGAAGCATGGCCCGTTTATAGTCCCAGGAGAGAGGGCAGAATATACAGGTGCGGGGGCAGGCAGGTGGGTAGAGGTGGTGGGTGCTTATGCAGGGGCTCTTCTGATGGCATTTATTTTCTCAGAGAAACAGGAACAAGCTGAAAATGAGATCTGAGGAAAGGGGTACATAATTTTCGTCTAGCGGCATGGGAGAGGGGAGAGAACAGACAGTGGGATTGCTAGGCAGCACAAGGTCCTGCTTGAGGTTTGTGATCATGAATTTAAAGGGAGCCCAGTCAGTATGATTGTGTGTCTTTCTCCAAATACAGTCAGCTGCCCGGGAGCAGAAATGGAGTTCACACATAAAAGAGAGCAAATTATTCTTATAAAGTAGGGTAGGCATCTCCCTATGGATTCCAGCCACCTGGAGTGGGTTCTGGGCACATCAGGTCATTTTTCTTCTGCCTCTGCCCTTCTTTCATCTAGTGAATTTGTGTTGGGCAGCTTGCTCATTTGCACTCAAGAAAACAACTTCTTCACTCTGTTTGTTTAGACCCCATGTCTTCCTTTTCTTCTGAGAGCTTGATAGTATCATGCCTCCACTCTCTGAATACGGTCTATAACTGGCTGGTTGCTGAGAGAGTAGAATTAACTCAGTAGTGTCCCCCATACCAGCAACCTGGAAAATGCTTTTATGACTGCCGTATGTACACTGTCTTTCTGATTGCAAAGACCTCTGTTCTTGAAATGGGCCAGGATTAATCCTTGTCACCTCTCTTTTCTCTTAAAGTCACATGCCTGATAAAGGGATGGCTTCTGAAACAGGTAGTGTCACCATGGAAGCCATATGTAGAGTTAGTTGGTCTTCCAGTGCCTTCCCCTACACGCCCTATTATTTCCTGTCTCAGTTGCTTTGTGGCTGACTTCTCCCTGGAGTTCCCTAACTCCCTCTTCTCTGGCCGGTAAAAAACTATCACATTTAATGTAATAATTTTTCCTATGTAATTTTGTTCACTTAAATAAAACTTAAGTTTTACCAAGGACTTAAAATGGGGTTGGGATAGAGATTAATGAGACAGTAATATATTTCTGCTCTCAAATAACTCACAGTTCAGCCTTTATAGGATTTGTTATTTTTACCATTCAATTTTACATTGCAGGACTTATCACGGACTTTTGTTATGATATCTATTTCACTGTACTGGCAATATTTTTCATCTATTAGAGAAAGTTTTTAAAGTCATTGTTTTGCCCTATGATTTGATATAACTTCCATTTAATAACAATTGTTTTTAAGTTGAGATTTTATAAGCCTCTTTTTTATATCTTGTATTTTCCCCGGATTCAGTAATGTGAGTATATGTATTCTCTATATATTTGGATTTTTTTCATTGTCTGCAGATAGTTACTTGGTGGAATTTTTATTTTAAGTTGCTATACTTTCCTCCATCACTTTGCTCAGGAATGTTGGATGAAACGGTTGCTTTCATTTCTCTTTTTCACCATCATGATTGTTTCCTGCAGTTCCATTTATTTTTGTCAGATTTTCCTTCATGTCATCAATCTGTCTCATTTGTGTACTGGTTCTGTTTCTTTTTGTTTGTTTTTTTCATGGCTGCACAGAGCCATGGATAGTCTTTTATTTGCTTGATTTTCATTCTTGATGCATATACAAACCACTGGAGTATGCATTTTTGAATCCCATATATGTCTTCCAGATTTAGCTTTATATTATTATGGAGTTATTTGTCATTTGGCTAGACCTGAAAGTCCTTATTCTTGAGACTTTTCTCTGCTTACCTTTTTTAGTGTTCACATGGAAGGTTGTCAGTTAAATTGCTATAGATCTATCTTCAGTTTTAGTATTCTATAATTACATAAATGCTACTCTTAATAGCATACCTTTGGTCTGGTATTGATGTTGCTAGTGGTCATTGACTCTGTTATTTTGCCATTTATCTGTGTTTTCATTTTTTTTTTTTTAAGGTTTAGGTTTTATTTATTTATTTGAGAGAGAGTGAAAGTGAGAGCGATCACAGAGAGGGAGAAGCAATATCACCACTGAACAGGGAGTCTGATTCAGGGCTCCATCCCAGGACCCTGGGATCATGACCTGAGCTGAAGCAGACACTTAAATGACTGAGCCACTCAGATGCCCCTGAGTGTATGTCTTCAGGCGATTGTATTTCTTTTTCACAGAAACTTGTTACATATACATTTCTGTTATTGTGTCTGTTATTTATTAAATGCCCATAATGTGTTAGGCACATAAGTAATGGTAATATCATAGTGAATATGGTGCCCCTCTAAGAATTACATTCAGCTGTGGGAGACAGACAATAAGCAAGTAAATACAACACATTGTAGAACAATAGTGTGCGAAGACAGGGCTGAAGACATGGGGCTTGGTGAGGGAAGACCTTTTGGGAGAGGTGCCATTCAAGCAGAGAGCTATTTGATGTGATACAGTGAAGGGTGTTGTAGGGAAGGGAGCAGCAGTGGGGAGGCTCTGCAGCAGTACTAGTGTGGAGTGTCTACAGGGCAACGGGAAGTGTGGGGGCTGGATGGTAGTCAGCCATTGTGTGAGTGGAAGAAGGTGAGGTTGGAGATATAGCAGGGCCTAACAGGGCACAGGGAAAGGTTTGAATTTTATTTATTTATTTATTTATTTATATTTTTATTTTTTTGAAGATTTTATTTATTTGACAGACAGAGATCACAATTAGGCAGAGAAGCAGGCAGAAGGAGGGGGGAAGCAGGCTCCCTACTGAGCAGAGAGCCCGATACGGGGCTCGATCCCAGGTCCCTGGGATCATGACCTGAGCCAAAGGTAGAAGCTTTAACCCACTGAGCCACCCAAGCTCCCCTTGAATTTTATTTTAAGTGGAGGATTGATCCTTAAGGTGGAGGATTTTTAGTAAAGAAGGGTTGTGAGCTTGTTTGCTAAAAAACCAAAAACCAAAACACACAAAAACAGGAATACTCCCTTTCATTACCACAAGAGAAATATCTGAGTTAGCAGTGGGTGTTACTATAACTCAGTATGTCCTATCCATAGATATAGTGTTTGCATTTCTGTTTTCATCCCAATAGCACCTCTGTCTGCTTTCTGCTCCAGGGTCCCCGTGCTACGTCTTGTTGCCCTTTGTCTGTCAGTCTTCTCCCTGTCTTCACCTTGGTATTCCCCAACACTACTGAGACAGCCTGCATCTGTCCAGTGTTCCCTCATATCCAGACTCAGGCCGGGATGTCGGCAGAAATAGCACAGAATCGATAGTGTTCTTAGCACTCTCATCAGGAGGCATGTGGTTTTGACCTATTCCACCACCGGCAGTGTTAGCCGTGATCACCTGGTCACCAGTTCTCCCTTTGTGACTGATAAGTATTTGAAAGGAGATGCCTCAAGACAGCACCAGTGTTCTGTGCCCCATCAAGTTTGCCCACCAACATGAGCATCCACTGATGACCCCCGCCTAAATCAGCTGCTGCTGTGGGGGTTGCCAAATAGTGATTTTTTTTTTTAAACTCCATCATTGCTTCCACATTTATTAGCAGGCATTCTGCTGTAAGGAAGAACTTTCCTTATCTCCCATTTACTTAGGTATTTATTTATATCTGTTACCACCATTATTTATGCTCAAACTACCCAAGATTCAGTTCATGAAAACCCCTTCAAGTAGGGTCCTGTGACTTTTTGACATGCTCCCATCCTTCTGAGTACTTCCTTACTTCCTGGAGCAAATACACTTTCCAGGCTCATCTTGTGTTTATGCTGGAATCAACTATTCATTCAGAAGCCCTGGTTCCCTTTTAGCGGAAGACAGAATTTAGAAACCAAGACTTAGGCACTGGTGTACTTGTTGCATGGAGGAGTTTAGATTTCTAGGAAGTTATGGCTACAAACAATTCTGGGATTCATCATTGAAAAGATGAACTTTCACGTGATACTGAGTGAGGTTGCTTTTGTGACATTCATGAACCATGCTCAGCTCTTTGTGTGTGAGTGAGGCAGGGGTAGAGCACTGGGTATAACTGATACTGGGTTTTCCAGGTGTCTGTGATAGATGGACGGGGACAGGGAGTTAGGGGTGCTTGTAAGAGCATGACTGTAGTGATGGGCCATGGAATCTTAACTGGATAGAGGTTGAGGTAGGGTATGGACAGAGGAATGACCAGTCAAGATGCTTTTCTGGTGGGGGCACCTGGGTGGCTCAGTGGGTTAAAGCCTCTGCCTTCGGCTCAGGTCATGATCCCAGGGTCCTGGGATCGAGCCCCACATCGGGCTCTCTGCTTGGTGGAGAGCCTGCTTCCTTCTCTCTCTGCCTGCCTCTCTGCCTACTTGTGATCTCCGTCTGTGAAATAAATAAATAAAATCTTAAAAAAAAAAAAAGATGCTTTTCTGGTGGACAGTGGATTGGAGGTCTTGATGAAAGCCCGTTCTTATTTGGGATACAGCAGCAGAACTGCCTGTGACAGAGTTCCCATTGTATAATGTAAGGGCCTTGATAATTGAGCAGGAATATAGCAGGATACTTAAGACTGATTTGGCCAAGGTCACTAGAGTTTCCTGATGGAAAAAGGTGACCAAGTTGGGTTGGAGGAAAACTTCTTAAGAAACAATAACAGAAAGAACTGAGAGAGCATGATGGACGGATCTTCTGTGTGCCTCTTGCATGATGAGAGAAACTGTGTAAGGGAGGAAAGAGTACCTCAGTGCTACAGTTTTCCCAGTACCCAGGAAGTATGTAACTGGTTTTAGCAAGAAGCAGGTAGGGTGGAGTGGTCTGGTAAGAAGAATAGTATGAATATGTTGCCTTACAGGATGGAGGGATTTCGCAGATGTGATTACCATAAGCTTCTTGAGATAGGGAGATTATTCTGCTTTGTCTGGGTGGGCCAAATCCCATCACCAAGGTGCCTCTAAGAAGGAGGCAGGGAGGTTAGAGAGTACAGTGTGCTGGTGGTAGTGGAGCCAGAGGGACTGAAGAAGCCACTGACTTGGAAGGTGGAGGAAGAGGCCTGGAATCAGGGAATACAAGAGGCCTCTAGAAGGGCAGGGAAATGGAAATCGGCAGCTCTGTCTTAGCCTGGTGAAGCCCATTTTGGACTTCTGTGAGGTAGTAAATTTATGTTTTAAGCCACTGAGTTTGTGGCGGTTTGTTATAGCAGTGATAGGAAAATAATCCAAATGGTTTAAGGTTAATTCTTCAAGTTTACAGAAAGCTTGGAATGAGGGGGAAGATCCGGAGCCAGCTGTGGCATACCATCTTCAAGGCAGTGGTAGAGGGGGTGTGGGAGACCTACAGAGGGTTTCAGGGCACAGCCCAATTTCAGGGACAGAAAGAAGGGATTGGGCTATTTGGAGTGGAGAAGAATTTGAGCATGTAGGGACATGGCCAGTGGTCTATTCCTTAAGGCGTAGTGAGTGGCAGCGTATAGAGGTCAGGAGAACTGAATCCACTCACTGCATGCAGAGAGTTCTGTGTGGTTAAGAATCTGTATAATGTTTGATAACCTGAGGTGCTGAAAGTCCTTGATGTGGCTGAAGTTTACAATAAAACAAACAAAACACAGTAATTTAAGGCATCATGGGATTTTTCCTGGGAATGGTGGGCAATCACTTCTCCCAGCTGTGTTGTGACGACTGTGTCAAGGCCTAGGACCAGCAGCGTGCCTTCCTCCTCCTTCCAAGGGCTTCCTTTGGTTTAACCCAAGGTCTTCCCTTTACACACCTGGAGGGCACCTTAGCAGCTAGAGTGATCCGTGCAGATATTTTTCCAGAGCCATAGTGAAATAGCCTCAGCTCAGCTCTCAACTGCCCAACCACTCAGGAATTCAATTACACCTAAAATACAGAGCAAAACTCACCTTTGTAACAATTATCTTCATTTATTCCTCTGAATTTAAAAGAAATGTGTGCATTGTGGCGGTTATAATAACATATAAAGAAGAAAACAGAACTTACTCACTCACATAATAAGCATTCCTTTTTGGCATACTGCTTTACTGTTTATCTGATGTAGTTTTACATAGTTGAAATCATGCTATACATAACAATTCCATGTCCTGCCTTTTTAAGCATATACCACATAGCCATTTTCCTTTCTTTGAAACATTACTTATCAGCAACCATTTTTTTAAAAAAAGAAATTTATTTGAGAGAGTTTCAGAAAACACGAACAGTTGGTTGGGGGGAGAGGGAGAAGCAGACTCTCTGCTGAGCAGAGAGCCCGATGCGGGGCTCAGTCCCAGGACCCTGAGATCATGATCTGACCTGAAGGCAGATGCTTAACTGACTGAGTCACCCAGGTGCCCCTATAAGCAACCATTTAATGTAAAAAAATAGTATTCCATCATCTACGTAAGTCATAATTCAACATCGTATAGTTTCAGATTTCTAAGTTTTTACTATTACATAATGAATACCTTTGTGGATAAAATTCTATACCTAAGACTACTCTTTGGGATAGAGCTCTAAGAATGTAATAACTATATAAAAGAATAAGAACTTGTAAGGACATCTTAAAAAGTATTGTTAAATTGTGTTCCCCAAACCCAGCACCAATTTATACTCGCGCTAGTGATTTATATGTAAGTGTCGATTATGTCAGCTGAAAATGACAATGACTTTATTTACAAACATTTTAAAATGATACAGTAAACCAAAGAGTCTTAGAAATGACACACTTCAGCTTGCCTAAGAGTAGAGTTAGATATTTCTGGTGCAAGGACTGTTTCATAGTATCTCACAGCTGCTTATTACCTTCCTGCACTGCCAGTGAAAGTTCCTGAATTTTCTGTTTTTCTCAGTGGCTAATCCTTATTAAAATTTTAGGGCTTTCCAAGCTACTGAAGGAAAAGTGTCTTTTTATCATACTATTTATCTGTGTGATAACCTATAGAGGACATTTACTAAAACTTTTTCTTGGAATGCCTGTAAGCCATGAGAGAAATAAGTAAACCAAGTTGGGAAGGAGAAGAAGGGGCTGAAATTTGGAAGATTCATTCATATTTTATAGAGGAAAAACACACGGGTGGAATGAACAATGGAGGGAAAAGCCTATTCCTGTCTGTGATATTACTGACAATCATACTTACTTTCAAATAACTACGCATATAAGGAAAATCCTCTATTTCAAGATTACCTTGAATATGAAGTTACCATATGTGCATGACTGAGAAATAAAAATGTAGCCAGGGTAGCTAAATTCAGACCTGGAATATTAGCCTCTGTTTGCTTCATGAGGAATAATTCTAGTGAGTCTATGAAATTATGAATAGATTTATGTGATCACATATTTTTCTGAAAGAATTGTTTGCCCTTGTTTCTCTCTCTATATAAAAACATAGACAACTATCTAGAAGGTCAGATCTAAATATTATTAAAATTCATTCCTCCCTGAAAAATCCTTATTGTACTGTTGATAATCCCTGTTGAATTTTTATTGGTTTAGAAATGATATGGCTGGTGCTTGGAATTATGCTGTTAGAATGTTCTACCAAAATAGCTCTGCTTCATGTACCAGTGAATGAATCATTCATTTAAGAGTGTAACAAGATCTGACTAATGTGAACTCTACTCTGAATACTGGATCTGTTCCCGACTGTCAGGCCAAAGGACTGACCTGTGAACTGCAATGTGGGGCTTTTACTTGGTGTTAAATGTGGATCTTTTGATAAGTCTGTTTTTTTTTTTCACTTGAATAATTCAGGGGCACATTTTGGATTGATCTTAATCTCTGCCCTGTATTAGTGGTTAGTGGAAGTCCTTTATTTACCCTGAATTTTGCATTGAAATGTTCATGATTTTTTTTTTTTTTTTTTTTTTTTTTTTTACTTCAGTTATAGGTTGGGAGAAGTGTGGCAGAAGTTTGGTCTTTATTTGACTAAGGGATGTTTGGAAGACCACATTGAGGATAAATTTAACTTTTACTTTCTTAAAATTAAAAAAAAAATTGAGTTTAAACTACCTGAAATTTGAGCAGTTGATTTGTCTTTTGGATTTTTTCATAGAGTCCCAAATTTTCCAAGCCAGAGACTAGCCAGGAGGAATGTAGGTTGGTTAGAATGTAGGTAGTATATAAGGAATTAATTTGTGTCACTAAGTACATCCCAGATAGTCAAATATAAATGGTCTTAATATATTCAGTATTTGGTATCGTCCATAGTATTTTCTTCCCCATCAGTGTAGATAATTCACTTAAACCCCTCACTTGTTTTTGTTGCTTCCACCTGGGTGCTGATATTTGTAGAAGTGATATGTGGGAGAGTTTATTTTTGGAAAAGAAATCATTTTAGTTTATTACTTATGCTTACCTGAATAGTATAAAGTGTTACACATTAATATTTTAAAAATACAAGGAATTCATAGGAAATACTTTGCAGTTCAGGTAGAATAAGCTGTCCAGAAATTAAGTAGGCTTTTGTCTTAAGCTTGATTCATTTATTTGTACTAAAGTAGCACATTCAGTGACACCCCATTTATCTGGTCATTTTCCAGAATAAGATGGAATTTTCCAGGTAACTGATCATAAATTAGTTTTCCAGGTAACTGAATCTTACACCTTCAAGGACTAAAATTTTTTAAACCTAACCATTTTTGATGGAAATCTTTATAAAATATATTATACAGTTTATACCTTCTTACATTTGTCCATTTTCTTAATCAGAGGATATTCAATGTAATTTAGCCTTTTTGTCTGATGACTTGGGGCCACTATTTTTAACATGAAGTAGCTAAGTGTTATCCTTCCTTTTAAGTTTTTTTCTTCGTGGTCAGATTACTAATAAGCTGACATTTCTCCTGCTGTTGTATCTACCTCTGGTAACTTTTCTTGTACCCTCTCTGGTTTTGCTTTTTGTTCTTCGGGGCTTATGAAACTCAAGTTGTTAGGGATTACTGTTTATGGTAAATCAGAATTCAGGAGGATCATCAGAGTGAGGGTCCAGGGAAGCAAGTGAGATGTCAGAGTGCTGTTTTCCTCCACTGGCTGTGTCTATTATTCATGTTTCCCCAGACTGCTTTGTTCTGAAAGGTTGGTTGCTGAGAGATCACCGACTCATGGCATGTTGGGCCTTACCTGGTACGTTCACCTTCCCTCCCATGTGAGTAAACTGAGCCTTAAGAGAACATTCTGGAAATCTCCCTGATGTAAACAAACTAAGACCCGATATACCTTGGGTTTAGGACTTGGTATTTCTGTCTCCAATCCCAGAGCTTTTCTGCTGTAACTACAATGTTAACTCCAGGCAGTGATTATGAACATTGTCATCAGTCTTGGTAGGTACCAAGAAAAAAAAAAAAAAAAAAAGGAAAGAAAAAGAAAATAGTTTGTGTTCTTTCTCATTGGGTCTCATGTTACTCACCCTTTTACCTAGCCTGTAGACTGGAGAATCATCCTGAAGTTCTTTACACTCTCCATTCTAAAAATTGCTAAAACGTTGCCTGGTTTACAGCCTCAATACCTCTAGAAATTTCCCTCCTCTCCATCTCTGTTACATGGCCCTGGTTTAGTCCCTTGTCATCTCATGCCTTTTTTCCTTCCTTGTTCTGCTCCCTGCCTCTGGGGTAATCATTCTCAAAAGCACCATCCTCTTGGCCAATATAAGCGCTCAATAAATGGAGAAAATATGGAGATAAAGAGTGATATGGAAAGATTATAACAAACATGGGCACCTGAGGCAAAGAATTCATACCAGTGGGTAGAAAAATAAAAACACCCAAATACATATGGAAAATAGTTGATATGCATGTCTAGGTCTAAAAGGAAATGATTCAAGTGTTACAGCAAGCCCAAACCATGTGATAAAGGTAGAGTAGGACATAGTGAAAACCCTGAATACAATATGGTAGGTAACTGCCACTGCTCTCTTACAACGTACTTGAAAATGAGCATTGCTTCTGATGAGACTGATTAGAATTCCATTTTAAAGTACAGACAGGGCTGAAGAATGTGAAGTCTACTATGTAAAATGACAAGTTGAATAAGACTTAAGGAAACAATGTGACTTGAAATGGAGAGGTTAAGGGATAGCTTATATGTGACTTTAGTTTGTGAATTTTATTGTTCTGAGGGTGATGTCAAAATAAATTACGTGTATCCTCCAGACAGTAAGGGATTATATTGTAAGCAATGCTTTAAATATTTTTGATTTTTATCAATTTTATGCATGTACTCTTGAAATAAAGCCAATTAACATGTAAGTTTATAATGAAAAATAGCAGTACCAGGTATTCTGCTTATTCTGAAATGTAGAAATTGATGTTCTGGGTATTTTTTTTATTTTTGGTATTAGTTCATTGATTAGTTCATCTTCTGCCTTTTTAAAAAAAATTTATTTATTTTTTAAATTTCTTTTCAGTGTTCCAGAATTCATTGTTTATTACCACACCCAGTGTTCCATGCAATACATGCCCTCCATAATACCTACCACCAGGCTCACCCAACCTCCCACCCCCCACCCATCCCAAACCCTCAGATTGTTTTTCAAAGTCCATAGTCTCTTATGGTTCACCTCCCATTCCAATTTCCTTCAACTCCCTTCTCTTCTCCATCTCCCCATGTCCTCCATGTTATTTCTTATGCTCTACAAATAAGTGAAACCATATGATAATTGACTCTCTCTGCTTGACTTATTTCACTCAGCATAATCTCCTCCGGTCCCATCCATGTTGCTACAAAAGTTGGGTATTCATCCTTTCTGATGGAGGCATAATACTCCATAGTGTATATGGACCACATCTTCCTTATCCATTCGTCCGTTGAAGGGCATCTTGGTTCTTTCTATAGTTTGGCGACTGTGGCCATTGCTGCTATAAACATTGGGGTACAGATGGCCCTTCTTTTCATGACATCTGTATTTTGGGGGTAAATACACAGTAGTGCAATTGCAGGGTCATAGTGTAGTTCTATTTTTAATTTCTTAAGGAATCTCCACATTGTTTTCCAAAGTGGCTACACCAACTTGCATTCCCACCAACAGTATAAGAGGGTTCCCCTTTCTCCACATCCTCTCCAACATACATCATTTACTGTCTTGTTAATTTTGGCCATTCTATCAGGTGTAAAGTGGTATCTCAATGTTGTTTTGATTTGAATCTCCCTGATGGCTAGTGATGATGACCATTTTTTCATGTGTCTGATAGCCATTTGTATGTCTTCATTGGAGAAGTATCTGTTCATGTCTTCTGCCCATTTTTTGACATGATTATCTGTTTTGTGTGTGTTGAGTTTGAGGAGTTCTTTATAGATCCTGGATATCAGCCCTTTGTCTTTATTGTCTTTTGTGAATATCTTTCTCCATTCTGTGGGTTGCCTCTTTGTTTTGTTGACTGTTTCCTTTGTCTTTTTGTCTTTGATCTCTTTTTTAGAGCTCTTGCTAGTTTCCTATTGAGATTGCTGTGACCCTCCTATTTTAGTCCATTTTTTTCTCCTATTGCCCATCTTTTGGCTTCCGCCATCCAGTGTTTCACAGTATTTCTTTCTTAGCAATTTTAGGATATTAATTTTTTTCTTCCTTCATTGCTGCTCCTTCTTACATTTTTTTTTAATTAGGGTAAAATTGGCATATGACATTATATGAGTTTCAAGTGTACAGCATTATAATTCAACATCTATATGCGCTACAAATTCATCACCTTTAGAAGTATGGTTTACATCTATCAGCATACAGTTGACCTCCATCACCCATTTCACCCATCCCAATCCCTTTACCCTCTAGTAACAATCAATTTATTCCCTGTATCTATGTGTTTTTATATTGCATTTTTTTTTTGTTTTTCAGATTGTACACAAGAGTGAAATCATGTGGTATTTTCTCTGTCTTATTTTATTTACCATAATATCCTCAAGGTCCTTCCTTATTGTTGCAAATGGCAAGACTTTATCATTCTTTATGGTGTGTTTGTGGGTGTGTATGTGTGTGTGTGTCTTCTTTATCCATTCATGTATTGATGGATACTTAAGTTGTTTCCACATTTTGGCTATTGTAAATAGTACAGTGAACATAGGGGTGCACATTTATCTTTTTGAGTTCATGTTTTCATATTCTTTCCATAAATACCCAGAAATGGGATAGCTGGTTCATGTAGATGGCTATTATTAAAAAGACAAGAAATAACAAGTATCAGAGGGGATCTGGAAAAAAGGGAACTGTTATGCATTGTTGGTGGGAATGTAAATTGGTGCAGCCACTTTGGAAAACAGTGTGGAGATTCCTCAAAATATTAAGAATAGCCATCTAACAGGTACAAAGTGGTATCTCAGTGTGGTTTTGATTTGCATTTCCCTAATAATTAGTGATGTTGAACATCTTTTCATGTACCTACTAGCCATCTGTATGTCTTCTTTTGAAAAATGTTCAGATCCTATGCCCATTTTAAAGTCAGCTTCTTTGACTTTTTTTAAAGATTTTATTTATTAGAGAGAGAGAGAAAGAGAGATCACAAGTAGGCAGAGCAGCAGGCAGAGAGAGAAGGAGAAGCACGCTCCCTGCTGAGCAGAGAGCCTGATGCTGGACTTGATCCCAGGACCCTGAGATCATGACCTGGGCTGAAGGCAGAGACTTAACCCACTGAGCCACCCAGGCACCCAGCTTCTTTGATTTTTATTGTTGAATTGTATGAGTTCTGTATACATTTTGCTTCTTAGCCTGTTATTAGATATATGACTTGAAATATCTTCTCCCATTCAGTAGGTTGCCTTTTTGTTTTTATGATGGTTTGCTTCAATGTGAAGAAGCTTTTTGGTTTGATATAGTCCCATTTGTTTATTTTTGCATATTGTATAATATAGTGGCCTAATTTCATTCTTTTGCATGTGGTTGTCCAGTTTTTCTAGTACCACTTATTGAAGAGACTGTCCTTTGCCCATTGTATGTTCTTGGCTCCTTTGTCATAAATTAATTATTCCTATATGTATGGGTTTACTTCTGGACTCTCAGTTCTGTTCCACTGATCTGTATTTTGTTTTTATGCCAGTATCAAAATGTTTTTATTTTTGTAGCTTTGTAAAATAATTTGAAATCAAGAAGATGTTACTTCTGGATTTGTGTGTGTGTTTTCCCCCAAGATTGCTTTGGCTATTTGGGATCTTTTGTGGTTCCATACAGATTTTAAAATTACTCTATTTCTGTGAAAAAATGCCTTTGAGATCTTGATAGGATTTACATCAAATGTATAGATTGCTTTGGCTAGTAAAGACATTTTAACAATGTTAATTCTTCCTGTTCATGAGCATGGAATATCTCTACTTATTTGTGTCTTCTTCAGTTTCTTTCATTGCTGTCTTAGAGTTTTCAGTGTCTTTCATTTCCTTGGTTGGGGAGTTAGAGAGGAGAAGGGAGTTGGGGGAAATTGGAAGGGGAGGTGAATCATGAGAGACTATGGACTCTGAAAAACAATCTGAGGGATTTGAAGTGGCGGGGGGGTACCAGGTCGTGCGTATTATAGAGGGCACGGATTGCATGGAGCACTGGGTGTGGTGAAAAAAATAATGAATACTGTTATGCTGAAAATAAATAAATTTAATTTAAAAATGTTTGTTCATATGTATAATACCCTTTTTGATGCAATTATAAATGGGATTGTTTTCTTAATTTTTCTTTCTTTGTTATTAATGTGTAGAAACAGCACAGATTTTTGCATATTGATTCTGTATTCTGCAACTTTAATGAATGTGCTTATTCGTTCTAACAGTTAGGCAGATTGATTAGTGTTTTCTATATGTAGTATTATGTCATCTACAAATAGTGGCAATTTTACTTCTTCCTTTCTGATTCAGATGCTATTTATCATTTTTCTTATCTTATTGCTATGGCTAGGACTTCCTATGTTGTGTTGAATAAAAGTGGTAAGAGTGAGGAGTCTTGTCTTCTTCCTAATCTTAGAGGAAAAGATTTCAGTTTTTTATTACTGAGTACAGTGTTAGCTAAGGGTTTGTCATATATGGTCTTTTATATGTTGAAATACTTTCCCTCTATACCCACTTTGTTGAGAGTTTTTAATCATTAATGGATATTGAATTATTTTGCATACTCTTTTTTTTACATTTGTTTGTTTTGGTCTTTGTCCTTTATGTTGGAAGCTGTCCTCCAATGTCTGTGGGTTATAAACTCTTTGCACATAGATGGATGTCAAATGCCTTCTTTTCCCCCAGAGTGATCCATCTTATTTCATTATAGTTCTCTAGCTGTTAGTTTATATAGTTCTCATGTATTAAATTTTCCATTTTTAACTAGCAAAACCTGAAAGCTATTTAAATTAAACATAAGAAAAGACTTAAATTCTAGGGATATTAGATATTGCATTGGATTAGCATAGGAGGCTTAATAACTTCTGAAAGCTTTTTGTTTTGATTTTTAAATATTAATGTTATCTGTTATGTGGTGTGGTTGATTTTGTTGGGGGAATCAGGAGTAGAATTCTTGCCTTGTTTTGAATGGGAGGGTTTGTTTTCAGGAGTTTTACAATTCTCCTTCCCCAAAGTTCACTATAATTCAGAGGTTAAACTGGGTTTAGACTGATGAATTACAATATACGCTTCTTATTCTGGTAGAATTGCTACCTACTTGTGGTTGAGGACTCCTTCTAAGTGATACTTCATTACTGTGACCCTTAATTATGATAAGATAATGGGTCATTTTCCTCATTATTAATACTTAGTTGTTGAGAAATTATTTCACAAAAATAATTTAAATGTTTTAGGGGCACCCAAGTGGCTCAGTTGGTTAAGCATTTGCCTTCGGCTCAGGTCATAATCTTAGGGTCCTGGGATGGAGCCCTGCATCAGACTCCCTGCTTAGCAGCAAGTCTGTTTCTCCATCTCACTCTCTCTCTCTGTGATCTCTCTCTCACTGTGTCTAAAATAAATATATAAAATCTTCAAAAAAATAAAAATAGGAATGCATGGGTGGCTCAGTCAGTTAAGCATCTGCCTTAGGCTCAGGTCATGAT